>NC_079169.1:48096197-48361197 GCF_947568905.1 Ostrea edulis | reverse complement strand
TCCAGACTACAAGCAAAGTCCAAAGTACAGCTTAAATGCCTGCGAGACTTCATCTTTGCTGATGAAGCCAGGCGCGTAGTTGCCTATACACAATACACATCATTTGAGAGAGAGAGAGAGAGAGAGAGAGAGAGAGAGAGAGAGAGAGAAAGAGAGAGAGATCTTTGCTAATAAAATAGCTGTGCCTCATGTAAATGCATAATATAGTCCCAATTTATAATTCAATTATCATCATAAAGTTCATTCAATCAAATTTAAAGTCCTTTCTGAAGTTCAAATCATTAACATCATGTCCAATATCACTTTAATGTACATCATACATGTACAGTAGACGGATTAGGATATTCTTTGTTACCTGTCGACAGGGGATACTTACTCCTCCTAGGCACCTGATCCCACCTCTGGTGTGTCCAGGGTTCCGTGTTTGCCCAACTATCTATTTTGTATTACTTGTAGGAGTTATGAGATTGATCACTGTTCGTTATCTTCACCTTTCATTAGTAACATTTACCATATATACATGTACATTTACCATGCAGTCGAAAACAACTGGGGAAAAAATCGTAAAAGGAATGTAAAGTCAGTCCAAGTACATACAGTGAGTTGGCATAATAAAACACTATAAAATAATTTTGTGAATTCTTTTGGGTTTGAAAATTGACAAGAAATCTTGTTTCTATGCACACAAATAGGTGATTTCATTGGTAAAACCAAGGAGCTTCCAGGGATGAAGGATTTGCCCTGGACCCAAAGGGGTCCACAAGACTACCCCAGACCCCTAGCCATACTTTGCGTACATATTCTCTTTCTGGCTACGCGCCTGGATGCTGCCATCGAAAAACCAATGATATGCTTTAGCGATACCTGTCGGGATTTTAACCTTACTACCAGCCTCATGATGATACAGGTCATTGGCAAAGACGTACAATGTAGTTCTAAGGTTTTCCCACCATCACAATTTCTAACCACCAGCTGGAAGTTGTCAACTAATTCGTCTACCATGGCTCGACAACCTCTAACTCCCTCTCTCTTGACATTGAGTTGACTAAGCGCATTGAAAAAGCAGCCACCACGTTGCACATATTAACTTAGAGAGTGTGGACCAACAAAAAAACTGACAGAGCGCACCAAGAATTAAGTCTACAGAGCCTGTGTTCTGAGCACACTCCTGTACGGCAGTTAGTCTTGGACACGGCGTGCAAAGCAAGAGCAAATATTTAAGCTGAACGTCTTCCACATGCGCCGTCTCCGACATATACTGAACATCCCCTGGCAGGTCAGAACCCATCACACAAGTTCTCAAGAGAGAGATTTACCCAGCATGTACCACCCTGAAGCAGAGACGCATGCGACGACTCAGACAACTTGTTCGGATGGAGGATGGACGGATCCCAAACTTTCCCAGGGATCACGAGCCACAGGTCGACCACACCTGCGTTTCAAAGATGCCAGGAAGAGAGATATTTAAAAAGCTCTAAGCATCGACCTGAACACCTGGAAAGAAACAGCCTCCTAACAAACAATTTGGAGATCAACAATTAAATAAGAGCTCAACTACATGGAAACGTCACTCACACAGAGTACAAACGCCAGAAGAAAAAAAGCTCGCAGCATGTCAGGCACTGCATTATTAGAGTTTCAGTGCACCCAAGTGAGAGGGACTGTCACTCCCGTATCGGTTTGACCAGTCACAGCCAACGCTGCTCCAGAACCCGGCCCAACCAACGCGCAAACTCCATGCATCGTCTTCCTAGACTGAAGGTTGCCTGCTACTAATTTTCCGGCTGATAACCACAAAAACTTGTTTCTGATTGAAATGTAGTTCTCACTTCTTATAATCTTTTTTTCAATCTTTAGATAAATAAATAAATGTTTATTCTGTACATACATACAAACAAACATACAAATTCTCACTCTTTGGCTATTGAAACTGGACGTTACACACAAACACATGTAAATGAGAGAATATGTACTGTCTGCAAGTCTGACTGTGTAGAAGATGAATTCCATTTTGTATTTGACTACATAGCATACCAACACTTAAGAAAAACATTCATAGAGTACATGAACATTTTGTTCAAGAATTTTATAAACCTGTGTAATAGACAAAAATTTATCTGGCTTATGAGCAACGAATGTGACAGTATTATTGAAAAATTTGCCAATTACATATATATATGTAACCGTCATGTATTTAAATCAAAACACACTGGTGGTTCGGGTTCTAAAGTTCTTTATTGTGATATCCTAATTCTGGAGGATGATCTAAAAAATATGTAAAATACACAAAATATTTATAAATTAATGTAATAGATAAATATTTACCGATAGAGTAAATTCAAACTCTTACCGTAAACTCGGAAGAACAGAAACTGCAGTAAAACTTAGTTTCTTTGATGTGACAATATGTGAATAATAAGTCACTCAGTCCGGGTATGGAGTGTTGCTGGGTTAGTTTCTGGAATTGGCGCGAATCTTGCTTATATAGCACCAAACCAGTAAAACAACTCACAAGATACTCACAACTACACACAAACCATACTGACCTTTCACACTTCTCTCTCTACCAATCAGCGTTCATCCCCATGAATATGAATGAAATGAAACGACTTACGATGAAATCAGTAACGTAATGAAATTATACTAGTAGAGGGCGAAGCCCTCTCACGGCCCGAAGGGCCGTGAGAGCGGAGCTCTCCCTATAGGTAACACGTATATACATGTTTAAAAGGAAAATATAGGAAAATAATGAAAAATTAAACCATACCTATGGAACTTGAAAAGTTTGGTACCAATGGCGTCGATTCGAATATTAGCGCGTGGACATGTATTCCTCCATTTTGAATCTCGTCTACCCTAGTTCACGTCGTTCTGAGATGTTACATAAAATCCGTAAAAGCATGTAAATCATATATAATCACTCTACGTTTAACGCCATGTTTTTTGTTGTGGTTCAAACGCTATGTTTGTAAATTTGCTAAATAACGACGCTGAATATGACGTCACAATGTACTGTTTATATCAATTGTGTTATATTTCCCGCGTTCCATATATAGGCGGATCAAATGTCCAAAATTAGGATGCTTTGATACAGCTCCGTCCGCGTGCTAACTTCGGGACGTTTTTGTCCTGTTTTGGATATAGATACTAATGCCAAAACTTTTTTGCTTCGCCCTCAAACACGGTCACGCCGTAAAACATATTATGTTAAATATGAATTATTTCATCCTGTGACATATATAGCTGTTCATTACTAAGAAAAGTTGATTTATCATGAACTTGTAAATTTTATTTTTCATCTATCTTTTGGATAATCACTCTTTTATGATTTATGTATATGAACTTTGTATTCTTTGTATGCCCTCTGGGCCCAAAATTGGAAATAAATTACTTTCTTACTTACATACATAGATAACAAAGATAACCCATGTAAGCTCAAAAGCTTATTTCCAATGGGGTCCTTTGATACACAAATGTTTGCGCTAGGGGGATCATTTAGGTGGGAGAATACCGGAGTACCCGGAGGAAACCCACGTGTTCAAGCGGACAATCACATAAACCACTGCCGATCACGGGGATCGAACTGGGGTCGCAGCGGCGAGAAGCGAGAGCGCTATATAGGTGATATCTTCATAAAATATGGGAAGGACAAGGTTAACTGTGGGGTAGAGGAGGGAGGGTATAGAAAAGAAGAAAAAAGGAGAGAGAGAGAAGGGGGCAAGCTCAGTACTTTTTTCCGGATTTATATTGTTCGTGCGATTCAGGTTTCGTTATATTTATTCCTTCATTTCATAAAATCAAATTTTATTCTGGGTCTATATAAAGTGATACAATTTAAAAAAAAAACATGAAATAACTATTATATAAAAAATTTGTTAGGCCTACTTAAAAAATCAAAATTTAGAAAGATCTCACTTCCGCGAGAACAAGCCGCCATTTCAGTCGATGTACGACGAAGAGGAGGAGGGGACTTGAAAATGGTAAAGCTTTTGTTTATACGATTTTGTTTTTTAATGTTATGCCTATGTACATATTCGAAGTCCTAATATATAGCGAATATATGACCAAATGCTTTATTGCATGTGGTTATTGGCAACTTTTCTACTTTACATTTGTGGGTGGTTTGCCAAGAATAAGTTAATCACATGACATTAATAAGAAAGAATCAATACAACTTATCATATTTTATTGTATATTGTGAAAAGTGTTTGAGGTATAGTATAATGGTGATGGATTTAGTTGAAACCTTGAGATATGTGGAAAAAATAATGTAAAATTCAAATATGAAAGTGGTGTAAATTAGATTAGTTCGAATTTCCTCAGGAGATGTCATAAATGAACGTAAACAGAAAAAATATTGCTGAAGTGCACAGGAATTTTTCTTTGAGAAACATTTTGTTGCCAGGTTTTATTTTTTGTATCAGTGCGTTAAGTGGATTTTCTTATGTTTATTTTGTTAATATATATCTAATACTTATTTTTCCAAAATGCTTCTTTAAACAGGTTGGGAACACTTCCCCTATAAGTGAGATATTCTCGCTAAAACGCGATTATCCCTCTCTAGCGAGAATAAATATATCCCATACAACCGAGAAAAACACCCCTGGAGTACATTTCTTCGTGATTCACGTGAAAAGAAGAAAAAGTGCTAAAATGTCTGATACTTCTGCAAATATATTAATCAAAACAAAAACACTCACGATGTGTATTGGATTTCAGACTGCTTCCCTCTTACGCAGCAACTTTGATATGCAATTTCATGACTATGTTGTCAATTTCATAGAAACAATTCGCATCATGTTGAGTGTGTGTCGCACTTATTCAGTGTTGCACGGGATTTGCCATTATTTTCAATAAAGACGCCAAAACACCTGTTTATGGTCATGTTTATTTCTCGCTAAAGAGGGATAATCGCGTTTTAGCGAGAATATCTCGCTATAGGGGAAGTGTTCCCAACCTCTTAAAACCTTCCCTTGAGTTGAATCTTCTTAACTTAGGAGTGTTTATAATTAATGACAGTTTGTCAATTAACTTATTGAACATTCAGTAAAGTCTAAACAATACCATATAGGCAGCTGTAATGGTGTACTTATTGAACATTCAGTAAACAATGCCATATAGACAGCTGTAATGGTGTACTACAGAATATTTTTACAAATTTTATTGAACTCTGGACGCCGTGTTGTGATCAAATTCATATGAAAGAGATATGTATGATAACAACCTTTATAATAAATATTTTCAAACCTGTAGTGTAAAGATAAGAGTAAATCTTTTTTAAAAAAAAGAAATATCCAGTACATGTTCACATAATATATGCATGATGTGACATGCCTTATATCTCTGATATTAACAGTCATTTAATGGAGAACATCGAGAGTGACACAATTTCACAATTTTATTCAAATGCAGGGGTCAAAATAAACTTTTTATACCACAGGCTAATTTTAGCCTGTGGGTATAGAATCCACAGGCTAAGATGAAAACCTACAAGCTAAAATAAAAATATTGAAGCAGTGCTCTTTTTTCATGTGTTTTTTTTTTAATCAATGAATTTTCCCATCATTACCGAGTCTAGTGGGTCAACAGGCATCGTTTGGACAAGTCACTAAGTTATGCAAGTCATATGGTGTAATGCCTAGGTCTCTTGACTATCGCACCTCTAATCCATAACCTGTTTACCACAAGTCTAGATCCAAAGTTCTGCCAATTTCATGCCACATCAGGGTTGTTACTAGTGATTTTTCAAAGCGAATCCTGGACTCATGGTTTATAAGCAGCATGAGTCCCATGAACTTTTTTGATAATCGTCTATGTGGTGAGCAGTGCTCTCATATTATCACTACAGTCCGACCTCAATATGACAATTAATTAATGTTGATAGGACGTGTTTGAGTGATTAATATAATTAACAAATGACGCTACTTTCCATTCTGATAAAAATGACTACCAGAAGACTTGGTAACACATATAAGACACCAATTTTTTTTTTTTTTTTTTTAGATAAATGAATAACAAAATCCTCATACTTGGAATTCAATTCAATCAATTCTTTAAGTAAACAGGAATTGTGGCACATTTCTATATTTTTCATCATAATGCAATATCCGACCTTTAATACATTTGTTTGACTCCAAATTTCTTTTTTAAACAATCAAAAAGAAAATTTCGGATAAAAATGGTTGTTGAAATCAGTCGTTCATGTAAACGTTTGTATGATTATGACTGCAAGTTTAAGAAAAGCCAATTACGCCTCACCGTATAAAATGGATACGATACGATCATGGTTTGTAAATCACCACTCGATAAGATTTTCAAGTGTCCACTATTTTAACTCGCTATTTTTCAAATGTACTCACATTTTGCGAGTATTCCTCGCTAATTTTGAGCCCTGAAATGCAGTTAAAATGTCACTCTTTATGAACATTTTTCCTTCAGGAAACATTGAGCACAGCTTTGCACAAGTATAATTTTATTATCCTGTATATGCTGTAAAGATCAATCTGGTATAAATTTGAAGTTTTGTCTGTGTTGAATGTTAAGAGAATAAAATGTTTAAGGTGGGTCCTTAGTCCTGGATTTTTGGGGTTTAGGTAACATTTTTTTGTTTGGAATCAATAAATTAACAATCAGAGTAATGTAAAAAGGCAAAATAGTAAAGGGTTTCCATATTAATTTTCATTACAGACACTACTGAAGTCATGTACCCCTGTAGATTTTTATGAAATTTATTGGAAACCGCTTTTTGTTGTTATTTTAAAATAAAAGCAACAAAATATTTTTTAATTGCATTTATTTATCAGGAAACATGTCAATAACTAAAACACAAGTCATTTTCAATATGTTCATCAAGTTTTAGAATGATATGTGCAAAATTATTGAATTAGCATTATTCTCCAAAATGTTAAAAAACAAACAAATGTGGACATATTTTCCTTATATCATGGTTTACCTATCATTTTTTCTGTTTATATTAGTAGATGTACATCTGTTATAGTTATTTATGAAAAAAAATCCACACCTTTCCTTAATAATTTCAAATCTATAGCTTCCCCCCCCCCCCCCCCCTTGGAAAAAAAAAAACCGAAGTCTTGCACCATACAGTTGAGCTATTCAAAATCATTCGGGAATTAAGATATTATGTAATTTCATGAAAAGACACAGATAATGATTCTTTATCAACTTGGTAAAATGTTTGTGAAAAATAAAGGAAATCTATCGTATAATAGACTTGATAAAAAATTCAATGAAAACAGAGTTATTGCCCTTGGATTCAATATTTTGAAACATATCATTGATTATTCAAACATAATTATGACTTTTGAAATATTTTATGGGTAACAATATCTTAACAATAACTATTGAAAAAGACTCCAACAAAATTTATGTTCCAGTCATTAAATCATTGACTTTGCAAAATCTTATGACGTCACAGGAGTGTGGAACTACGTTAAAGTTAGAAAACCGTCATTTTCACGACTAAACACTGAAAATGGCAGCAAAACAGGTTTTTGATCATGAGAATGCCAACAGGGTTGCATTGGGATTTTTATACATTATACATTTAATTTGAAGCATATGACAAATGTTAATTTTGAAGGACAAATAGAGCCCTTATCATTAGTCCTATAATGTTCACATTCTCACATCTTGAATGACTTCAAATTTCAGAGTTTCTTTGGATTCGGCCCAAGTGCCGACATTGAGATAGTGCTAGATGGACAAGAATCTAGAAAAACTGCTGAAATCAAGACAGAAGATGGCAAAAAAGAAAGGCATTTCTTGTACTATGATGGAGAAACAGTTGCTGGGAAGGTTTGTGGAAAAAGAAATTCTTACTTTTATTTTTATTCATGACCAGACTATGCACATGAATTAGCAACAAAAAAATTGTCCTTGAGTTGCTCTGAAGATTTGTGTTTTATATAAAAGTTTTCCTCTATAATCATAGTGTTCAAGTTTGGGTGTAGAGGTTCAACATTTTGTGGAGTGGATGAGAAGTAATAGGGAAGTTTATCTAGCATAGTATTACAAATGCATATTTTAATCAATCAATATCCTTGATATATTGCATGAACAGACAGAAATACCAAATTATTATTGAGTCTTGATTCAATTAAAAGAAGTTGCGACATCTATTTTACTTTTTATTTTGGTTTTAGTAATATTTAATTGGTAAATTACCAATTAAATTTGTAGTGACAATCTAATTAAAATCAGATCTGCACCGAATACTATGTGTAAGAAGATCTGACATAACCTGACTGGGGTCATGTGAACTTTATGTTAGCCAATCAGCGCTTTGCCAATGAAGTTGTCGGTGTTCACAATTTAAAGAAAATTGCTGCGATTGTTTGGTTTGAAAGAAAAACATAACGCAGCTAGAGGTTACATCACAATGCACCGTTTACGTCAACTGGCGTAATATTCCTCGCGTTAATTAAGTAAATCATCTTGAAAACTATTCAAATCATACCCATTCCTATTCATACATACATGTAAATCGCAATTCACAATTAATTTAATTTGGGTGTATTTTATATCATACGTTTTGTTGTCAGTATGAATGGAATAGATTAGGCATTTTTGCGAAAGTTTAAAACTCCTTATGTGAGAATATACAATTCTATAATATGTAATAAACTTCGTGGGAGAGAGATTACTGCAACTTGTTTATGAATTGCCGGGAACTGCCTAAATAGCCATCATTGTATGTGGCAATCTGACTGGCTGATGTTCTCATGAATATTCCAAGCAAAAGGTTATGTGGATGTGACCCCCTATGGGGTTATGACAGATCCTATTGTAGTGATTGTGGGCGTATCTTAGGATCTGATTTTAATTAGATTGTTTGTAGTGATAGGTTTAACATGAGTTGTTCTTTTTTTTTTTTTATAGACATAGAGAATGAAAGGATACATAATCAGACAGATGCTCACATTTTATTTCTTATGAATAGAGAACTTTATTGATGATAGTTTATGGTAAAATGACTTGAAATTATTCATGTAAACAATTTTAGAATTTATTTTACAGGTTAATATTACAATGAAAAAATCAGGCAGTAAAATGGAACATCAAGGCATAAAAATAGAATTTATAGGACAGATAGGTAAGAAACTTGTTTACTAGTCTATAAGAAGAATGATTTAAATGTTTGTAGGAGATTGTCCAGAATGTTCATGGAAAAGCTGGGAGTAAAATTCTTACTCACTCGCACACATTTGCAGCCCTAGTAAAATTGGGAATTGAAGATGTTTTATTTGTTACATCTTCTGTTTAGATGTACAGTGTTTTCATATGTGTACGTAGTAAACCCTCCCGACTGCCAAAAATTCCACACATATTCATCTTTTTTCCATCTGAATAGATATCAACCTTGTACATGATAAAAATGTACATGTATGTTTATTTTTTGTTTTTTAGTCCAATCCCAGATTTTTTCACTTGTATAGAGAGGTCAACAGCTTTAGGAGAAGTGCTACAAATTTTGCATATAGCACTTATATCCATAGCAGTGAGGTTTCTTTATTATGCCAACACCTTCTGTGACGTGATACCTTTGTTTTTAAGGTCAGATTGCATAAGGTCTGTGACTTTCACCTTTAAGGCTGGTTGCTTGGCTCAGAAACGCAAAGCCTGCTGCTCAATCCCATCAATTTATTGAATAAATATTGTTTAAACTAAGAATTGTCACAATCTATGTCAAAAGTCTTGAGGTTTGATGTGGCACTGGGATCGAGAATCTAACTCAAGCTTCCTGGCTGCACTGTTATGAATAAAATAAGTACAATGAATGTTTCAGTGATTATAATGAAGTATAGTTCCACAACAAAAACAATGTAATGAAAATCAACGCAAATAAAGAGATTGTAATAAAACAAAGCTTTAATCATCTCTTTGGGTTATTTATTTATAACTGTTTATCAAGGTGTGATACACTGCAAACATCTGTTTAGGGAGTAGAGTAATTCAATGCTGATATCAGAATTATAATTATGTAAGTCATTTATAAGCTTAGCACTTAATTATTGCAATATTGGTCAAGAGCAGTGAGTATCTGATGATCTTATTGCAGTGTGTATGAATACAAAAAAATATTTTTAGATGGTGTATCAAGACTGTGAATGAGTTTTATAACTGACTCCATTTTTAAATCTGTTCTAGAATTATATTATGATAGAGGAAATCACCACGAATTCACTTCCCTCGTCAAGGAGTTGGCTCGACCAGGGGAGATCACTGGAAGCACAACTTTTGCTTTTGAATTTCAACAGGTAGAAAAACCATACGAATCCTACACAGGTGCCAATGTTAGGTTACGGTGAGTAATCTGCTGCAGTTTGCTGTCAGTATTGATTTGTGTTTGTTGGTACTGTTAGTGAGGGAGTTTTAGTAATGAACATTGATTTATTTTTAAAGAGCTTATGCTCTGTACATGTATACTATCTCTGAGATAAGGTGAATCTATGTATACCTGTACTGTACTTTGAACATGAAAATAGATGCTTAAAAAGTGAGAAAAGTACCCTGTTAGGGAGAAAAATGTTTAATTTCAATCTGTAGTCGGCTTTTCCACTGAGACATGAATGTGTTTGTTTTCATTATTGTACCTTAGGAATTTATTTTGTCATGAACAGGTACTTTTTACGTGTGACCATTGTGAAGCGATTGTCAGATACTGTGAAAGAGCAGGACATAGTAGTACACACGTTATCACAGTACCCTGACATGAACAGCAGCATCAAAATGGAGGTGGGCATTGAAGACTGCCTACATATAGAATTCGAATATAATAAATCCAAGTAAGTAGGTGAAGGACATTTCCAGAGATGTTTATAGAAAGGCTAGGTATTTAGTGTTAGTATTTTTAGGTCACCTGAATCATTCAGGTGACCTATTGCTATCTGTTTTTGTCCGTCGTCGTTCGTCGTGCGTTAACATTTGAACATTTTCAGCTTCTTCTCTGAAACCCTTGAACCAATTTCAACCAATTTTGGCATATAGCATCTGTGGGTGGAGGGGAACAAAAATTGTGAAATTCGTAGTCCCTGCCCCCCTGGGGCCTGAGGGGTGGGGCAAAAACCATCAAAATGAGTGTAATTTTAAAAAAAACTGGTTCCTTTCGGAGAAGATGACCTTTGTAGCTAATAAAATCACAAAGGCAAGGGTAAACTGAATAATAGGAATATATACAACTACTCAATACTCTAAGAACCCTTTGCTTGACAGACATGAAATTATTATGTATATTGGATTTATCTAAGGAGTAAATAACCGTTTTCTTTATGATGTCTCAGACCTAGGTTTTTTAAAAAGGATTATTGATTGAACATAAAAATGACACATGTACTTCATGACCACATAGCTATTCAATGTTTCTTCCATCCAAAAGTAAAATTCTTATATTTAAACACAAACCTAATTCAAACATTGGAAGGTTGTTACATGATACTCAGGTGACATATAAGGCCCCTGGGCCTCTTGTTGTGTATTCATGACATATTCATTGGTTAATTCAGGAGTTTTCTATGAATAGTTATGGTACCAGTGTTTTTCTTGGGGCTGAATATCGGCCCCAGTCCCAATCAGAAATTCCTTGAAATTTTCCCAAAATCTGACCAAAAAATTCCCCCTAGTAAATTCTGAAAATTCTTTGTATGACTTATCTAAACACAATGTTTATATTGTGTTTATATATGTACACTTTACTTCCAGTGATGAAAACCTTACTGTGGTTTTAGTACTGTGAAAACTGTCACAGTGCTGGTATTTATCAGATATGAAGCATGGTTGTTAATCATTAATTATACTTTAAAGACACTTTATTCTAAATACATGTACATATGTATATGTGATTGATGAATATCACAAATTTTCATAAAAAATGAATTTCCACAATTTTCTTGATTTTGCCGCTAATTTTCCCAACTGTTCAGACCCCAGTCCCAAAGTACTGGAAAAAAAACACTGGGTACTGAAGTTCATATATTTCATGTTTAAATTTGCAAAACAAAAATCAGTTAGACACTGGTGTTTTTTAAAACATATCTTTTCTCTTCATGCTTATTTGAGGTACCATTTAAAGGATGTAATTGTTGGGAAAATATATTTTCTACTGGTTCGCATTAAAATACGCTACATGGAACTAGCAATAGTGAGGCGTGAAACGACAGGAGCAGGTGATCTTTGATAGGAAAGCTTTGGTCATGTGACTTCCAAATTCTGACAGCAAATTTCTTAAGAATGTATGTAAAGACTGATAACAGAAAAAAAGTTTAGGATGTCTATGTGCTTTGCAAATTGTTTGTGCTTTATGTAGTCCATAATCCCGCCAATTCTAGAAAAGATGAAATGATTTTTCCTTCTCTGGTAGGGGTGTTGGTGGAAATCACCATGTAAGGATACCTGTCATAAACCCTAATTTTTCGATACTTGGAAAGCTGTCTTTTTAGCTTTGTCCTGAGTGAAAATGTAATGCATGGCACATGTGTAGAAATTCAGAAAAAAAATACAATGATGAAAAATGATGCTTTTTATGAATTGTGCTGTGTACATTGTTAGACTCTTTTCTCGTGTTACTGTATTCATAGGTGGAATAATTTATTTTCATTGTTAGAGAGATATTTGTTGGAGGGATTAATCATTATGAAATATAGATACAAACAACAAACGCAAGCAATTTCTTATTGTTAAATATTTCAGAAAATAATTCACTTTTAGGTCTTCTCGAAATCCATAACAGAAACTTTCATTACTTAAGTATTTGTTGTCAGAAAATATTGGGATGCTTTCTCGCAAACAAATGAGCTATGCATTTGTTTCTATGTTGTGAAATTTATTTCGAGTACATTATAAATATTATGTTACTGGCATAGAAATGGTGTGTGTTGGTTGAATGTTTTTCACTACTTCTTTTCAATGCCTGGTTGCATAGCTGTATATATTTTGCCATCAAAGGATGACAGATGATTTCAGTGTTTTGGCCTTGTGGTTTTTTTTTTTTTTTTTTAGTTCTCTTTTGTTATAACTGCTTTATTTATACAGGTACCACTTGAAGGATGTTATAGTCGGAAAGATATACTTCTTGTTAGTACGAATTAAAATCAAGCATATGGAAATTCAAATTATCAAGAGGGAGAGCACCGGGACAGGTATCTGTCATTCATTACTGCACTGTTTGGTATTCTGTCACATCAGTTTCTGTAATAGAATAGAAGTTGTCATAACACCTTTGAAGAGCTACATTGTATTTCATATTAAACTGCATGTTAGTAGGTAACCTGTGATGTTTAGGGACCCCATCATAAAATTTAACATTCACTGTAGAGCTATAGATTTAATAGCAGCAGAACTAACTCTGGAGTTGGAACATGTCAGAGAGCAACAGATCCACCCCTTATAAAAACTTCTTGCTGCACATGTCTGAAAATTTTAAGAAAAAAAAAATTTCTAACATATTTTCCCAGTAATTTTGCATCCATACATACCTTCAAACATTCATTAAAGCCCGATGTGAACTGAAAACTGACAGCTTTGAATAATTTTCATTGACATCGCTATATTGATTTGCGTACTTATATGTTTTGATGTTTTCTCTCTATATTTAGAGATCTATGGGGATCCAGGTTAGAATAAGTCCTCAGTACCCCTTGCTTGTCATAAGAGGCAACTAAATGAGGCAGTCCTTTAGATGATACCACAAAAACCAAGGCCCTGTGTCACAGCAGGTGTGGCATGATTAAGATCCCTCCCTGCTCAAAAAGGCCGTAAGCTCCGAGCATAGGTCTAAATCTTACAGGCCTTCACTGGCAATGTTGACGTCTCCATATGAGTGAAAAATTCTCGAGCTGGACGTTAAACAATATATATCTATCCATCTCTATATTTAGAAACATTGCTGTCTCTGTGAACTAATTTCCCTACAGATGTTTTAGTTCAATATTTTGGACGATATATTTCCAGTTTGGTTAAAAAAAGAATTGTTCGAATATATGTAGGTTTGAATATTGAATTAAATTGTGGCTTTCATCAGTCTGGTCCCCATAACAA
Source organism: Ostrea edulis (assembly GCF_947568905.1). NCBI lineage: Eukaryota > Metazoa > Mollusca > Bivalvia > Ostreida > Ostreidae > Ostrea > Ostrea edulis. The sequence continues at coordinate 48,347,145 of NC_079169.1, read as the reverse complement.
CCACTTTGGATTTTAGACTTCACTAATGAACTGAGTGGTGGGATGGGGGCCAGACTAGGCTCACATAACATAGCAGGATTACTTTTAAGACTCAGTAAAAAAATTTGCAATCTTTTTTAAATATATATTTTTAAGACTCAGTAAAAAATTTGCAATCTTTTTTTTATATATATTTTTGCAATTTCATATATTATGCATGTGCCAGCTGTAGAACTTCATTTTAGCACTACTGGTGTAAATGACAATGTGTTACTTAGGTTGTGGATAGTCTGTAAGCTTTGAATATGTGAAATGATTTGCCAACATCAAACATTTTTGCTTGTTGTTTTAAAACTACATGTATATCAAGTAAAGTTACATGTTTAATGATTTTCATAGTTTTAACATTGTTAAAAATGAGAGTCTTTCATATTGGACTTGTGTGTTAAGTCATTATTAAATTCAGTTTTGATTTCATTGATTAAGGTTTTTGTTTTATTTTTAGGTCCCAATACGTATAATGAAAACGAAACAATAGCAAAATATGAAATCATGGATGGAGCACCTGTGAGAGGTAAAAGCATATTATTTTTTCATTATATGACTTCCCCAATACAAGTCCAAGTTCCACAATTCATTAAGTCACCTGAGTAAACTATGGTGACCTTTTGCAATTTGTTTGCATCCATCGTTGTGATTCGTGCATTAACAATTGAACATTTTTAACTTCTTAATAACTACCATTCCAATCTTTTTCAAATTTGGTATGAAACGTCTTTTGGACAAGGGGGACATACTGTAAATTTTAGGATTCCTGCATCCATGGGGCCTTAGGGGCAGAACAAAAATTGTCAAAAATTAACCAAATTTTAAATATCTACCTCAATACAATTGCACATGTGTAAGAAAACCTAAATGCATAGTGATGTAGAGCAGGAAGGCCTCTACCAAGATTGTATATTTCATGATCCCCGTGGTAGAAATTTTGACTCGAGGGCAGGGCCAAATTTAGTATATAGTATTTATGTGTAAAATATTTGAAAAACTTCTTCTTTAATGCTATTGAAACTAACTAGATATTTAAAATGAGTAGGTAGTCCTTTATGGAAATTGTGAATTTCATGATCCAGGGGTAAGGGTTCATTTCCAGGGTGGAGCAGAAATTATTATCATGACCATTTTCTTTATCATTTGAAAGAAATCTTTAAGTTTGTTGATACAGTTTTAAACTAAATTCATATTTAGGAACAGCAGATGAGGAAGTATCAAAATTTTGAATTTCGCAGCCCCTTTGTTTTGACTTTAGAACGGTTCCAAATTGGTCATATTGTTTAAATTTTACATACATTATGAAAAGTCTTTCATCAGTATTGGCACTTTCAAGGGCATTTAAGTATTAAGAACACATCTTGTTTTATACCGTTGCTGAATATTAGAATTTTCTTAGATATTCAGAACAAAGAAATTTTTTGTAGATTTCGTAGCCCTTGGGTCTAATGATAATTTTAATACTCAAGTGACCAATAAGGCCTGTGGTCCTCTCGTTGATATGTTAAAACCCTTTTGACACCAAGTAACTTTCACTAGAGACAGCCTAGAATACCGAGTAATTTCCAGTCACTCATCCTAAAATTACTATGGTTACAAATTTCTTTCTTTCAGGTTTATTTCTTGGTGCATGTTAATGTATTATACTTCATTTTAAAAAGAATTAAATTTAATATGCAGGCTTAAACATAAATTACCAATATATAAAAAAGAATTAAGGGGTAATTAAAAACCCTCAGAGTCCACTTCTTTATCACTTTCTCCCATAAGAGCTGTAAAATGACTTCCTAGAATGTTTTCTTCTGCTCAGGGAAGATTTAAAATGAGGCCACAAAAACCGAGGTCCCGTGTCACAGCAGTTGTGGCACAATAAAGATCCTTCCCTGCTCAAAGGCCATTAGCGCCGAGCATAGGCTTAAATTTTGCAGCCCTTCACCAGCAGTGGTGACGTCTCCATATGAGTGAAATATTCTCAAGAGGGACATTAAACAATATTCAATCAATCAATCCAAATATTGCTCGCTATCACTTACCATCTTTTCCAAATACTTTTCTTGGTCTCAGAATGCATGTACAATGCATTTTTATTGTTTTATGTCTAAAACCATGTGGAAATTCTCCAGAAACGAAACATTGCATTATTAGACGTTTCCCCTTTGAACTGGTTTAGCGGTCTGTGGTGATGGATGGAGGAATTTTTATCTGACCAGTTTACCATCTGAAGTGTTGAAAGGAGTACAACAGTGAATGCAGTTTGTCTGTGATATTAACTACAATAATTAGAATTCTGTGTAAAATTCCTGGCATATTGTATAAATGTCACTCTGCTCCTATGGTTTTGGGGTATGATACTTTATGCACTGTTTTACATGCACTTTCTATAATTTTATTCTAATTCATCTTATTATCTATTCAGGTGAGTCAATACCAATCCGATTGTTTCTGAGTGGGTATGAACTCACACCAACCATGAGGGACATAAACAAAAAGTTCTCAGTCAGATATTATCTCAACTTGGTCCTGGTCGACGAGGAGGAGAGACGGTACTTCAAACAGCAGGTAAGGATATTCAGTTCTGTTTTTATTACAAAAGTTGCTTCCCTTTCTTTTAAGAAGACGTTGGAAATGCTGAGTGAAAAGCGGTGTCTTCCTGTCATCAAATGAATGGTTATGTCCGAACTGATTGATACTGCATGTGTTCTTCTGATAGCAGGATTCATATCTTAATACTTACATTTCCAATGATTTTGCTTTTGATATATTTGCAAATTGTAATGATAGCCATTTCCTCAATCTTGATATAAAAAATATAGAATGTTTAATTTAATGACTGGAAATTCTGAAAAGAATGAAAGTAGAATGTAAAATATAAACTTCAATTTTGAAAATGCATTCACGAGGGTATGAACTGCAACACTTCACCCTGACATACTTTTCATGAAGTATGCCAGCACGAGGCGTCGGAAGTTCATACCCTCTTGTGTATAAATGAATTTAATTTATTTCAAGAATATCTTTTGCGCTGAAGCAAGAATGCTAATTTATGATTGCAATAAATGTGAAATCTCTATTTATCCATTAATTAATAAACACAGAAGTACTAAGTAATGGTTATGCCATTAATCAAAGTTCTGCTCCTAAAGGGGCATTAGCTGTCATTTTGTCACCAAAAACTGAATTCAATGAACATTGCTCTACATTATATATTTCAGTAATAATACCAGAGTATCTAATTATTTCAAACACTTTTTAACCTCAAAGCAGGCACATGAATGTGTAATTTTAGTGTCAGCTTAAATAATAATTGTCTTGCAAGACAATAATTCTTCCTTATAGATTTCTTTTTATTTAAAACGGTTATCTGACTTCGTTTTATTAGGTTTTTCTTGTTTTTGTAGGAAAGAAATGTTTTTATTAGTCATTATTATACATTCCTATGCCATTGAGAGATTTTTTGAGAGAAAAAATGGTTGTCATAACTTTCACAATTAATTCCCCTTTAAGCAAGTTACTGAAATAAAACTCTTTCTAAAACAATACGATAGATTCAAAACAATGCTCGTAATTAAGCCATCTTGATTATAAAAGAAAATATGTAAAAGTGCAAAGGCATTTTTAATTGATTAAGATGAAATATTAATTGATATAGTTCAACTATACGTATAAATGTTGTAAAAAGTCCCCAGCGAATGACTATAGGCACCACACCTTGGTATTTGATGCAGTATGAATACGCCCGTCAAAGACGGGACGTATTATGGTATGGCGTCATCCGTCTGTCTGTCTGTCCGTCTGTCCGGACCTTGTGGGCAGGATACAGACTGAACCATAAGCCCTAGGACTTTACAACTTGGTACATTTGATCACCATGATGAGAGGAAGACACCTATTGTTTTTCAAGGTCAAAGGTCAAGGTCGTAGTATCACTTATTAGGAAAACCTTGTGGGCAGGTTACAAACCGAACCGTAAATTCCAGGATATTATAACTTGGTATATTTGATCACCATGATGAGAGGAAGATGCCTATTGTTTTTCAAGGTCAAAGGTCAAGGTCGTAGTATCACTTTTTAGGAAAACCTTGTGGGCAGGATATTATAACTTGGTATATTTGATCATCATGATGAGAGGAAGGTGCCTATTGTGTTTCAAGGTCAAAGGTCAAGGTCGTAGTATCACTTATTAGGAAAACCTTGTGGGCAGGATACGAACCGAACCGTAAGCTCCAGGATATTATAACTTGGTATATTTGATCATCATGATGAGAGGAAGATGCCTATTGTTTTTCAAGGTCAAAGGTGAAGGTCGTAGTATCACTTATTAGGAAAACCTTGTGGGCAGGATACAAACCGAACCGTAAGCTCCAGGATATTATAACTTGGTATATTTGATCATCATGATGAGAGGAAGGTGTCTATTGTTTTTCAAAGTCAAAGGTCAAGGTCGCAATATCACTTATTAGGAAAACTTTGTGGGCAGGATACAAACCGAACCATTAGCATATTTATGAAGTAGCGCATTCTAAGGCTATGCCTCTTTATATCTTGATATCCATTTCTACAAGCATAATAATGAATTAGCTCACAGAGGACAGTGCTAACTTCACTAAAATATGAATCCCACTGAAATATGTTTTCCTTGAGCAAAATCTACAGGCGTATTATGCCACGTTGGCGTTGCTCTTGTTAAGCATGCTAAACAATTTCTTAAATTTTGTATTAAATATTTTTCTTTTCTTTAATGGCCTTCATTTTGCAGTTACTCTCCATAATCTGCAAATTTGGGGTGTGTTTGACATTGCTGTCCTAAGCTTTACATAAATAGTATTAACAAACGGTGTATAGAAAGGTTATATTACCAAATTCTTTTTTATGCTGAGTTTTAACATGTGGTAGTATATCTATGTTGAAAATAAGGTTTAGTTTCTTCATTATGAAAAATGCATTTCATCAAATTTTAGTGTTTTACCTATAGTCAGAAAACATTGATTGTTGAAAAAAAGCTACCTATTTTGATGATCAATTATTTTCATTCATAATCGATCATTGGATGTATATGCACTTTTTTTTAGAATGACTTCTGGAATTAGCCTGTTTCTGCTGCTACAAAGCACATAGATTGCAATATGAACTCCTAGACAAACATAACTGCTCTAAGTGAAGAAATATTCTATATAAAGCATAGGAAAATTCACTATAATAAAGGCCCCCTGCCCAGGCTTGAACTCACGACCTGTGGAACCAAATCTCTTGGCAGCATGTGACTCATGCGCCAGACTGCTCGACCACCAGAGAAATCACCTGAGACATTCCGAATAAATTATTCACCCTTTCACTGATTACTCACCATTCACTTTTCACATGCATTTGACTCATGACATTTGATTTGTGCTCCGTTCACTCTCCACATTTGCTCACCATTCATTCTTTGTTCACTCACTGTTGAAGCAGGAATGAATATGGGGTTGTCCTTTACATTATAAACAAAAGATCTTTGCTGGCCAAAGTTTCCAAGCCGTTATTGTCATCTCCAGACTTTGCAGATGTACATGTACATGTAGTTTGAATTTGGTGAAGATGAAAATAGCAGATCAGAACCTTTGACAAGCGAAGATGTGAACAAAGATACTGTAACCAGATACTAGCTTTGAAATTGTTTACAAATTTGCTGTGTTATTTCAGGAGATCACAATTTTCCGTCGTGCTGACAAAGCCCGTCGTGTTGCAGCAGCCGGAGAGAAGAGGCAAACACACCACTCAATGCAACACCACAAGGAAGCATTACCACCACCATCACTAAAACCATCAGAGGAGAACTCAGACAGCCAATGATATCACCACCTGTCCTGTCCTATCATTCTTTTGTCACAAGCGTTTTGTGGTTATCATAGAAACATTAATTATTTCATTCAGTGTGTGTATGTACAAAATTAGCTCCTATGTATATGTTTTACCTGTCATCACTTTTGCGCCCATGTTGCCATGTTAAGCAAACATTGGTGTTTCCACACTTTGCAATAATTGTTCCTGAACAAAGTTTCTTCAGTTTTTTGTCAGATTCCTTTTTTCTTTTTTTCTTTTTTTTTTGACATGGGTATTTATTAAAAATCAACATATGAAGATATGTGTATTGTACAATTTGTAATGTGTTAGCCTTTGATGTTTGGGACCATATATACAGATGGACAATTTTGGCATTGTTAAATAGGCTTTGAACTTTGATAGATACTTTCATTATCAGACATGAAATAATCGTTTTCCTCTCAGAATAATTGAGGGATATCATGAACTTGCAATTTAATGGCAGACATGGATTTTGATATTTTGTTGCAATTTGGAAAAGAAAATTCATTTTTACGAAAGTTGGTGACAATGGGTAAATGGATGTTTGCAAAAGTAGCATATGTTTGTTCAAGCTGTATACTAGTCCATGAACCATGAGACATAACATGGAGAAGGGTTAACCAAGTTACAAATTTCTCTCATGTGAAAGGATATTTCAGTTATTTAAATCCAGTACTAATGTACATCAAATGCCATCTTTGTTTATAAAATGTCCTTTGTATTGGGGTGCACGTGTCAGATTTAGTTGAATTAGTTTCCCATTGATAGCCATATGTTACAGTGCTATGTAATTTTGTACAAATGTAAATACAATATAGAGGAAATTACGTGGACTTGTGTCTGCAGTTATGTGCAATGTTAAGTCATACCAAGTATGTGATTTCAAATTCACTCCCTTGATCGGTAAAAATCAAAGAAATGTGAGGGCTAAGTGAAATAAAAGTGGTTTATGAGCAGTTGATCTGCTTTCATCTAGGTTTTTGCAAACCTTTAAAGCTCTAACAATGTTTAAGTTCACATTACCCTACAAAAATTATTATTATAAATTCAATGACATTACAAGTTTCGTTTATTCTTTGTGTTGGCTATGGAATGTTAAATTGACATATATTCGAATAATTGCAGCAATCCTAAGTTAATGGACAATTACCAAACCAAATGATGATTTAGTGAATATTTAGTCTTCTGAGGAACATAAAATAGTTTTAGTGAAAGAATTTCACATCAATGATTAGTAATATTTGCTATAAAATGTACTTCATTAATTGGACATTTCAATCATGAAATCCTTTGTGCTGTTTAATCGATAAACAGCAAACGTGCTAAATTGTTGACTAGCATGTCATTCCATGTATGATTAAACAGTGTTTCAGTAGAGAAAAAAGCTGTTGATGTTTAGAATAGTGAGGAAAAAACTTATGCTTGTGCTATGTTTTATGTATGTACCAATCTCTGTTAAGCGTTGTAAATTTAAAATGATGGTAGTTAAAAGTTTGAGTGTGATTTGTGAGAAGGTTTGAAATGTGTGCTTGTCAGATACTGAGTGAAAGACATCATATATATAATGTATTTATGAAGTAAAAATGTTACACTTGCAGTCATACTCCAGTATGATATGTAAAATAAGTATCTCTATGTTATATGTCAAGGAATTGTGTCAGGGGATTGAAGATAGTGGTGAGCGGGGACCAGATGTTCTTGAAATGCAAATAATAACACTGATACATCTGTTGCAGCAATTTTACTAACTTGCCATATTGTGCAGTTTATTGCATTTCTGTTTATAAAAACAAATTCAGTTCATACTTAAGGGCCGTGTTTTGCATTTGATAGTGAAGCAAGATATTGCAATAAGATTGATTAAGGTTATAAACCCTTTTATCCAAGACTTGGTGAATTACAAGTGAGTGTGCAAATGGTGTCTTCAGTAAAAACCATTTTGGTGCAACTCGGACTTGCTCTAACCAATTGCTAGCTTTGAATTTACTATATTGAAATTAATGTTTACACAGTATGATTGTTGGCAGAGTTCTTCAGTTTTGTTGGCAATTCCTTGTCTTGTTTTTCCTATAAAATTTAAACAAATAAAAATCTTAATACACAGCTGACTTGTTATGTGTGATTAATAAATTGAAAATTAGAAGAAAAAACCTCCCAAACCAAGAGGTCCATAGGCCTTATCGGTCACCTGAGTAATATTTTAGTAGTTAAAAGTATCACTAGCCCCAAGGACTACAAAATCTATGATGATTTTCCTGTTCTGCATATCTAAGTTAAGTTCTAATACTTGGCATCAGCACAAAACAAGATCTGTCTTTAAAAACAAATGTCCACAAAAGTGATGATGTTACAAGTCCCTACAGTCAGAATGTCGGGGTCTCAAAATTTATAATTTGGTATATTTCCTAATTAGAGATGTAGTTATACGCCCGTCTTAAGACGGGCCGTATTATGTTATGGCCTTCATGTCTGTCCGTCTGTCCGTCCGTCTGTTAGCTTTTTCGTGTCCGGCTCATAACTTAAATACTATAAGGCCTAGAATAATCAAACTTTGTCAGTTGATACATCTTGGGTAGAAGGTGTGTCGCACATTAAAACCAGGTCGCTGTGACTTTTAATTAAGAAGATATGGCCAAATATGGTAAAACCCTGTCCGGCTCATAACTTGAAAACTATTTGATCTAGAATCATGAAACTTGGTCAACTTATGCATCTTAGGTAGAAGGTGTGTCGCACTGTACTTTAAGGTCACTGTGACATTTAGTTGAAGTGATTTTTTGAAAAAAGTATGTTATAATTGGTACAATCCCTACTCATATAAGAGTTTTGTAGAAAACCTCATTCAAAAATGTTACATCAAGAAAACACATATTTTTTTTATGATATACTGTACAGCTTTTTTTAGCCTATGTAATGTTTCCTTTGTTTCTAACAATAACATGAGAAATTCCACTTGTCCCATGGGAGTAGCATGCAAAGGGCATTTTGACAAGACTAATTAATGAGTTTTGTGTAGAGCATCTCTGATCAACATGATCAAGCAGGTGTTATCTTTATCTCTAGGGAATTGGGCAGAGAGATCTTAGCCTCTTAATTGCAGATATACCAGAAATTATTTGAAAGTGAATTTGTTTGTTGTGGTTAGTCTTTATTTTCAAAATTAATTTGACATTGTACTATATAATTTTTTTTCTCAGCAACCTATATGCAGAGTATCATTTCTCACTAAGACAACAAATGGTTGCAATATGTATAAAGGCCTATTTTAATGATTAGTATTTTGATGTTTTGTTATGGCTGTGGCATTGTTCAGAAAAAAGATATACAATGAACAAAGCTGCAGATTGGGCATTTGTGTAAATCTGAACAGATGAAATAGTATTGCAATAACCATATTAAAAAATGTTAATTCAAGAAACTACACATTCTTCATTATATACACTGTACTATACAGCAGTATATAACAAACAAATTATTTCTTTTGTGTCAGTAACAAGAGAAATTTCCCTTGTCCCATGGGTGTAATTATCAAGCAATTCAGGAGGCATTTTGCTAACAGAAAAATTGCATTCTGTCAAATTACAGATTAATTAATGAGTTTAGAAGATTTCTGTTACAGCAATCTGATCAAGGAGGTGCTATCTATATCTCTTGCAATCGGGAATTGGGCAGAGGAATCTGGCCTTCTAATTGATCTGTCAAATTTTAGAACAGTTCTAATTGGTAGCCATTACTTTGAAAGTTAATTTGGTATAAAGTTTAAGAATTAATATGATATTGTAAAATATATTTTTATTTTATATCTCAACAACAAGGTGCAGATTGTCATGTCTCACTAAGATGACAGTTTTACAGTCTAAGAATAAACATAATGACTAATGTTTGATGTTTTATAACGCTGTGCATTGTTCTTCATTCCTTAAAATACAATGAGCAAAGCTGCAGATGTGCATTTCTCAAGTCTAACACAACCAGTTGAGAAATATATGATGTATTATTTTTTTCTAATTAATAACTACACCATAGGAGATGCACCAGTGTTTGAAATAACCGTTTTTAATCTATATTTATTTATATTGACATCACCATGCATATTTTACTTTTATACTTGAAGATTTGACAAAGGCAGATACTGATATATGTATTTTTTGATATGTTGAATAAATCAACCTTTTTGAGTACTCCCATTTATTGTAAGTTGTTTGCTTGGATAAAGGGCTATCTTGCACTTTAATCATTTCATTGAAAACATTTGGGAAAATGTTTTTATATCCTTTTAAAAATCATTAAGCTTACATTATCAATATTTGAAGCAATGTCACATGAGGCCATAAAGTGGGTAAGATTCTTAAAGGAAGGTTGACATTTGGTTCCATGCATACCTATCTCTTCATGGTGATATGTTCATGTTAACAATATGTGACGGGCGTATCATGTGCCGTGGCGGTGCACTTTATTTTTGTATAGTATCAGCAAAATCAAAGTAGTCTTTCAAATGATGGACATTTAATCACTATGACCATTTTGTCACCTAAACCCCTACAGCTGGTTTTATAAAATTTATAATTGTGGTGAAAGGATAATTGCTCTTAAATATCCATTCAAAAGGAGATGTTATTTAAATGTTTTACACATACACTATAGTATGGCCCCCACCCTGGAGTCGGGGATCATGTTTGGGTTGAGGCTTTCCAGCTCTACATGGCTTATGTATTTCATTTAGTTTTTCTGACAGATGTGTGGTTTGTAGCAAAGATTTTGAAATTGGTCATTTTTTTGTATAGTTTTTGCCCCGCTCCTAAGTCCCCGGGGGTGCAGGAGTCAATTTATACCCCCCCCCCCCCCCCTTGTCCGAAAGATGCTTCATACATAATTTGAAAAGAATTGGAAGGATAAAAAAGTAGTTACATGTAACAAGAAGATAAAATGTTCAATTGTTAACGCACTAATCACTATTATAATATTTACCTACCCTGATATTAAGACACCCTACCACTGGGAACACGACGTTTACAAGTTTGGTAAAGGGCTAGCTGCTCCTATGTGACTCAGGTGGCCTAAAATATACTTGAAAATGGAGAACATCCGGTCTTTTTCCATGTTCACCTTTCCTTGGATAACCATACTAATGAATTTTAAAGCATTTTGAAAATTGCACGTTAAAATTATATAGGACTCCAGCCCCTTATAGGTTTCATTCCATGTGATCCTGTTATATGTATTTTATTGAATCTTCCAAACGAAGTGTGGAGACTTTTTTTATTCACGATGGCGAATCACGAGACTGACATGATCAATTACACAGATGGATTGATGTATATTGTTTAATGTCCCACAGATGGATTGATGTATATTGTTTAATGTCCCTCTCAAGATTATTTCGCTCAGATGAATACAGAGACGTCTCCATTGCCGGTGGAGGGCTGCAAAATTTAGGCCTATGCTCGGCGCTTACGACCTTTAAGCATTGAGGAATCTTTATCGTGCCACACCTGCTGTGACACGGGGCCTCGGTTTTTGCGGTCTCATACGAAGGACCGCCCCATACTGAGGACCTATTCTAACCCGGATCACCACGGGATCATATTACACGGAAAATGGCGACGTAAGTCAACAAAAGGGAAAATTCAAACGAGTAAGTAACACCTTTATCAATAACGAATTGTCACAAAACTTGTATCAACATCTGAACATTTTTCTCAGGAACAATTCTATACTAAAATGGTAGTGAAAACTACGTGCGATAGAAGCAGATAACACTGACAGTTTTTGTTTTCAATCAAAATTTCAGACCGCCAAAAAAGCTGTCAGTGTATATATCGCTGGGAATATTCAAATGAATGCTGCTATAAAAAGCACTAAACATATTCAAATTAATAATGCTATTTATTGCATAGCTAATAAATAGTCTATTGTAAAATCTAGAGAATGTTAGCGTTCAATATCCTGAGAATTTATTGAACGCTAACTTTGCATTGCGTAATTTGTATGCGCCCGAAACATTCCGAGTATGAGCATGCAATGTTGACGTTACCGTAACGACGTAAACAAGCCAAAATGGCAGACGACGGTCCTCCGAATCTGACAGAGCCGGTATTTGATAGTTACTTAAGCAAATTTTTACTGTACATAAATTATAATGTCCCCATTCACAACATCACTTTGCTTCATGCATTAATGACGGGTTAAATATTGAACAGTAAAGAAATGCATGCCGATATTGCACACCTTCACCTTAGATGCCATTTTGGCTTGTTTACGTCGTTACGGTAACGTCAATATTGAACGCTCATACTCGGAATGTTTCGGGCGCATACAATTTACGCAATGCAAAGTTAGCGTTCAATAAATTCTCAGGATATTGAACGCTAACATTCTCTAGATTTTACAATAGACTATTTATTAGCTATATAATAATGCGATTTATTGCACCGGAAATATTCAAATAAATACTGCTCAGCTGTAAAAAGCACTAGAAATATTCAAATGAATACAAATAAATGCTGGATAAAACACTAGAAATATTCAAATGAATAATGCGATTTATTGCACCAGAAATATTCAAGTGAATAATGCTGTAAAATGCACTAGAAATATTCAAATGAATACTGCTGTATAAAGCACTAGAAATATTCAAATGAATAATGCGATATTTTGCACCGGAAATATTCAAGTGAATAATGCTATATAAAGCAATATAAATATTCAATGAATAATGCTGTATAAAGCACTAGAAATATTCAAATGAATACTCAGTACTGATGGATAAAGCACTAGAACTATTCAAATGAATACTGGTGTAAAAAGCACTAGAACTATTCAAATGAATACTGCTGTAGGCCTATAAAGCACTAAAAATATTCAAATGAATACTGCTGTATAAAGCACTAAAAATATTCAAATGAATATTGCTGTAAAAAGCACTAGAACTATTCAAATGAATAATGTTGTATAAAGCACTAGAAATATTCAAATGAATATGGCTGCACGGCAAATTATAAATATATTCAAATGAATATTGCGATATACTATGGTACATCGTGCCATTGCCATCGTCCTCTTTAATATGTGTATTCACGCATGCGTGAACAGACGGAAATAGGAAAGGATCGATGTTCACAGGCAAGGTAGTCGGAAACATTTGTCGATGTTATTAGCTAGGATGTTTTTAATTGCATGTACTTAGCTATCTGTATTTTTTCAATATATTCAAAAAGTTTCCACAACTGTCACCGTTAAAGATTGTTTTGTGACATGTATATTTTTAAAGCAATTATATTTGTGAATAATACATTTGGACATTTATTATAAAAAGACAATAAATGTCGAAATTTCTAAAACTCTATGTTCTATTAAATGTATACTTTGAAAGATTTTTTTATAATATATTATATTAATGTATCATGTATCTTGTAAACTGGATTCAATCATATGATACTAAATTACGATGTACTTTATATTTAAAAATCTACTTCTTTTCATCATTTGAACTACTTTACAACAGAGTGAAGAAGTCCTATTTCGGCTACTTGTCCACTAATGATTACCTGTACAGTATTAAGATGACCGGGGTGTTCAATATTAGCATTTTGCAATTATATAAGTTTATGTGAAAATGAAATTTATTTCCTATAGTTACCTTTATTTTCATTTCTGTTGGAATTCCTAGTCATTGAAATAGTCCTAGCCTACTCTATTCATCCAGATTCATACGCGCTTTGTTTACCACTGTCGATTCGATATATCCCTGTGAACTCGAAATAAAAGACACTACAGAGTCGTCCACTTCTGCTTCATACTTGGATATTTTATTGAAAATAGATATCAACGGCAAACTAACAACTCAACTTTATGACAAACTAAATGATTTCAGCTTCTCCTTCGTCAACTTCCCATATTTATGTAACAATATTCCATTATCACCTGCATATGGTGTTTATATCTCTCAACTGATTCGATAGGCAAGAGCTTGTTCTCCGTATGGTCAGTTTTTAAATCGAGGCAAGCTACTGACAAACAAGTTGATGGTACAGGGGTTTCAATAGTCTCGTTTAAAGTTAGCAGTTTGCAAATTATATGGTCGTTATAACGATCTAGTTTGCCAATACAACCTATCATTGGGTCAAATGATATCGGACGTGTTTCATACCGATTGTTAGACCGTTCTTGGAACACTGATTTAGACTATAGATAACTTCGTTTACCTGATCAATATATAGGGCTCACGGCGGATGTGACCGGTCGACAGGGAATGCTTACTCCTCCTAGGCACCTGATCCCACCTCTGGTGTGTCTAGGGGTCCGTGTTTGCTCAACTATCTAATTTGTATTGCTTATGGGATTTACGAGATTGATCACTGTTCGTTATTTTCACCTTTTATATATGGAAAAATTCTTGATAGAGATTTTTAGACTTTAAAAGTTGATGTTAGAAGTAATGTAAATTTCTGAAATTGCACATAAATTACAAACTTTTGTCTGATGAAAATTTTATAATGGAAATTTTAAAAGTGAGGGATATAGATCAATGTTTTGAATATTGGCCAAAATACTAAATTGTTATGCAAAATTTCGAGTAAAATGATGAAGACTTTTTTTAAGAATCGGTGTTCTGTTTGGAAAAATATTTCAACCAAATTAATGGATTATAACATTTGAATTAGTTCCAAGTTTCAAATACTTGTATCATAAATCATGAATCTGAAATTCAAGTATAGGGGTATTAGAAATGCGATATATTGGGTAAAACAGAAACTGTTCAAGATTTACATGTATAACTTTTTTATTAAACGATCCTTTCGCCCCAAAATATAGTCCCTGCAAAATCATTTCAAAATTTGAATTAACACCAAAAAAGGTCAACTGGATAAGGTTAAGTAATACATGCATACAATGTTTGGACCAATGAAATCAGTATTGAACCAGTGCATTCACAGTAACAGCATTCTGCGTAGTTTTGCTCAAAAGCTGAGGAGTCAACTTCCTTAAGTAAACCAAATTCGACACCAACATCCAATTATGACCGGGTGTAATAAATCAAGACAGTGTAGTTTTATTGAATGCTTTGTCATAGACCATTTTACTAGAAGTAAATGTACTGTAATGATGATAAGATATGTTTTTCTTCAGAAAAGCGTAAATAAATCAGGTTTGAAAGCGCGTCTCTGTCATGTATTTATAAATTACGAATTGTGTTTTACTTTACATTTTGAAACACGTACATGTAAAGGCAATTGCTCTACAAAGCGTTCGTTTTACCCCCAAATTCTTAAAATCATATAATATTATATCATGTTTTTAAAAGAAGCAATAAACATGATATTCATTTATTTCTCGAATGTCATTAACATTGTTTTGTATTGAGATGAATTTATCCCCTAAAGAGGGGCATGGTTACAATATCCTTTGAAAATGTTTAAGTTTAATAATTTTTGTTTTACATATAATCATCCAAATAAAATATGTAATGTGTTCCAAATGTTCAACCAAAATTTCGAGATCATAAATCGTTAATTGTCCTTTGATATATTTAAGTGTCAATTTCGGTTGACTGTTACAGTCTGCATAAGTCAGTGGCTGATTTTGTTTGAATCGGCATGGCTATAATCATGGTATATGTACTTTCTTGCTATCATCTTTCAGTTTGTGACTTGTAGTTTATTTTGAAAATGAATAGATCTGAATGCATGTACTCCAATTTTTTCATCGATAATTTCTCTCTCATGCATAATTTATCATCAGGATTGTGGCTGACTGTGAATGATAAGAGTGTTACTATATTCACATTAGTAGTATTTGTATTCATCTGCTAAACAATGGTATTCGAGAATTTAACCAGTAATTCTGTTCAATCGGATCGAGCGCTCGTCCTTTTCCGTAACCGGTATTGCAGTTACGGAAATAGCAGAGTAATTTCGATTGATCTCTCATTCTAATTAAAATCAGACTTCCTAGATCCGCAGCGTTCACTGGAGGTCGTGAGTTTGAGCCCCGCTCGAGCCAAACCTAAACTGTTATTGTTCCTTCGCCAAACACTCGGAATCACGGGTCTTTCAGATATGATCTTAAAAACGGAGGTCCTCGGTGTTATGGCAGGCGTTAACCCTCACTGAGATAGCCCTGGGCGCTATGCATGGGTCTAAATATGTGGTATTCACATACATCTGGTGACGTCTCAATATGAGTGAAAAATTCTCGAAGGGAAAGGAACCAACGAACTAATAATCATATCCATGAACAGAGGGGAAGCACGATCCCTGAGCGCTTTTTATTTTCACGATGGACAGCTTTTGTTATGAGTATATGTATATTGGTTGTTGAAAGAGGATAGTTGAAAATTATCATAGAACAAATGAAAATAAAAATATAAACCAGAATCGCGCTTGTTCTAGATATTACACAGTATTTAATCATAATTAGATAAAATATCTTAATCATGTACATTTTAGTCATTACTGAACAAATGTAATTAAATTTTTAATAGTTATCATTATTTGTCCAAAGAAGTGACGTCAAAAAGTATGGTTATGATGTAAAGAACCCATTAGCAGCCGTTCTTTAAAAACCACGTTTCACAGTGAAATCATTTTTGAGTTTTATTTCATTATTACAAATTAATTTTATTTGAGTTCATCTACATCTGTTCACAGACTTTTGTAGATTACTAAGTAAAGAATCAAATTGAATTACGATCATGCTTATACAATATCATTAACGAAAGATGCCTTGATTTCACCATCCGTCAAAAAGAAATTTCAACGTTTCCGGTACATCGTCTTGAAGAAACCTGTCACTACGTATTGTTTGATAACACTTCATATACCCCTCACTTAACTCTCGGAATTTTATAAACATGTCTATGATTTGACAAAACCGTCGTTTGGATTCACTTTTAAGACGCTGCTCAAATAGACGAATCAGCATGGCAATCATTCCATCTTGAATTTCCTCCACGCGATCAGGTTTGGACAGTGTGCTTCGATCTGGAAAATAATTTAACTTGTGTATGTTTCTTGCATAAAACAGACCTCATATAGGTATCTTAATTCTCTTTTTGAAGCTTATGTCTTCTGTATATTCAAATTAGTTGCCAAATAGAAAACGATGAAATTAGTGTCCCACGAAGCTTCTATATGGAGCGCCAAATTAACATAAACTCAAGATATTGAAGATATCTTTAATTGTTTAAAGATATCAATTCATTTGATGCGCGACAATTCAATTAAATATCGCTTCAGATAATCATATCCTATCTTCAATTCTGAATTATTGCGTGCATTAATTAAACTGGTGTTGATGCTAGCTATAATTGAATTGATGTTCTCATCAAATGAATTGATGGCATCAACAATTGAATTGATGTGTGATACAATTAAATTGAAATCCATGCGCGCATCAATTCAATTCATTCGCGTAATAATTCAATTATTGCTCTTTTCAATTAATTTTATCATTAATTCAATTGATGCGCGCAATAATTCTTAGAGAGAGAGAGAGAGAGAGAGAGAGAGAGAGAGAGAGAGAGAGCACATCTATCAAATTAGAGATATATTCAATTCATATTTATGTAGTAAAATTCCATTATCACTTGCATATGGTGTTTATATATCTCATCTCATTCGATATGCAAGAGCTTGTTCTGCGTATAATCAGTTTTTAAATCGAGGTAAGCTACTGACAAAAAAGTTGATGGTACAGGGGTTTCAACAGTCTCGATTGAAGTCAGCATTTCGCAAATTCTATGGTCGTTATAACGATCTAGTTCGTCAATACAACCTATCATTGGGTCAAATGCTGTCTGACGTGTTCCATACCGATTGTTAAGCCATTCTTGGCACACTGATTTTGACTGCGGATAACTCTGTTTACCTGAACAGGATATAGGGCTCACGGCGGGTGTGACCGGTCGACAGGGGATGCTTACTCCTCCTAGGCACCTGATCCCACTTCTGGTATGTCCAGGGGTCCGTGTTTGCCCAACTATCTATTTTGTATTGCTTGTAGGAGTTATGAAATTGATCACTGTTCGTTATCTTCACATTTCATTCAACATATCCACAATTGTATCAATGATCTCTTTAATTGAATTGTTGCTCTCTTTCGAAGAATTGATGCGTGCATTAATTCCTTATTCAGAATTGTTGTAAATAATTAAAGATATCTTCAATCAAATTAATGAGATCATCAAATCCTTTATACCGAGCTCCAAATTCAATTTTGCGAGCAACAATTCCACTACAGTGATGCTCTATAACTATAATTATTGCCCTCATCAATTAAATTAATGCGCGCATCAAATCAATTATTGCTCTCGTCAATTGAATTGATGCGCGCATTAATTCAATTGCACATCAAATCCAATTACTGCGCACATTGGTAAAGATATCCTCAATAATTTGTGTATATGTTAATTTGACGCTCCGTACTTCTATACTACTGTATATATGTGCATACATGTTTTCTGACATGCAACACTTTCTAACCTCATAAAGAAATTGCAGTGTCCGTCAACATGTACAGCCATGCAGTTCATTGAAACAAAAGTAAGAAAATATTGTGCCATCACCATAACAAATCTCATGCAGGTGTCATTCAAAGAGTATGGTAATCTATCCTTATACTGCCACAGCTTGATCTAGCAACACCAATTTTATACTTTAGATGTATATCAATTTTCCGAAATGTCATACACAAAAGACATAGCCTATTTCAGAGTAAGGATTAAGAGATCATTAGTGCAAGTCAAATTGTTCTTGAAACATCAGACAACACTTGGTATAATATTTATAGAGTTGTACTATGTGTTTTGTTACAAGTTTTCTCTAAAATGTTGTTTTTGGAGTAGTTGCTGATATCCCAATGAAAGCTAACACCACATAGACATGAGGTATGAGGATGTGCCGAGCCTATATACCAAGTCATTCATCAAAAAGAAAACCAAGAAGTTCGGGCATTTCTCGCTTGATGAACTTGTCTGAACAAATTGTCTTGAACTGCAGTAAGTAATTCTCTGTCAGGCCTCGCAGGCCTGTCAACATGCTAATAATTCGTGAAAATGTCATCATGAATTCGTCTCCATGGTGATCCTCCAATAGGTAACAGAGCATGCGCACCAAGTTATCTTGAATTTGCTCAAGGAAAGATGGCTGCTCTAACCTACAGCGGTCTGTAAAATGAGGATAAAACAGAAAGTCGTGAGAGAGAAGCTAGTGATGATAAATGTGTTCATGGGACTTGGATTCGTTGTATAGTTGTCTTACAAATTGACCGAATTTATAAAAGCCCATAAACCGCTGGATGATAGAGGTTCTGTGTTGGATCTATCAACATACGAAGTTCTGTGAAGAAATTGTATGGTAAAAGAGACATGCTTCTGTACATACCGGGCAACATCTCGGATTCTACCATGAATTAGCAATTAAACACTGGCGGGTATCTTTATACATAAATGTAAACTATAGTTCATGGCTTTCAATTTCCTTACAGAACTTCAAAATAATGTATTGGGTACAACGAGTTCAATGGTATGTGCAAGGAACGCTAATCTACATGTATTTAGTAATTCTTACCCCTGAAGGTCAGGGCCACGGCAAGCGTCACGGCTAGTTCCTTATTGGTCAATTCTAGTTTCCTGATGGTGCGCGTAAACTCAAGCCACGATTTCATCATTTCTCGAGGTACATATATGCATGCTTCGTTCAAGTGAAATACCTCCCCAGAATAGGTCTGAATCATTTCAAGGTCGGGATTGAGGGACCGATACTCCAAAAGCATGAAAAACTCGAATCTAGATGCTGGAATGTAAATGAAAATCCTATAAGAATATAAGTAGTTTTTGGTACACAGATGCAGTACAGTTTTACCTGATGACAACATAGAAGCATTCAATATTCACATCAACTTAAGCAACCAACCTTTTAGCAGTGTTGCCTGGTCTTGCGCAGGAAGATCTGAAAAGCATGGAATGGTGTGTGAAAAATCGACGTATTTCTTTATCATCTTTTCTAATGTTCCTTTGTTGAATTGTAAATGCTGCTTTCTTCCATCTACGTCTATTTTCGTCTTTTCATATACTGAGTTGTATTCATCGGGGGATAGAGCATTCAAAGGACCAAAAACTTGAGCTTTCAAGTGATATTTGTCCTGCAAAAAAAATGACGGAATATGTTTTGAGAACGATCACGATGTTTTTTGTAATTAAAAGTTCGATCTGTATATTGTACATGTGCTTTATGATACCTACGTAACCTTCTTTTAGGATGGCATAGATTTCTTCGTCCGTAAACTGACTGGAATGTGGAAGCATGTCATTTAATGCTCCCACTAAGTTATCTATAACGTTGTCATATAAATCAAGTTGAATCTCTACTTCCGGTGAAGCATTAGAACAGGGACTAGAGTCCAACGACAGCATGTTCACCGAACTGGGAATCTCCATTTCCTCACTAAAGAAATAGTCCGGATTAAGCAGATCAGTAAGTTCGTCCGAAACATTGTGCGTATTGAAGCCAGAAAAATCCAACAGTCGGTCTGCCAGCGATCGGTCATCCGAGATATCAGACAGCGCTTGCTGTCTATTGCAGTCCGGAGAAGTTGGAATCAGAATGCAAGACA
This sequence comes from Ostrea edulis, assembly GCF_947568905.1. Classification (NCBI taxonomy): domain Eukaryota; kingdom Metazoa; phylum Mollusca; class Bivalvia; order Ostreida; family Ostreidae; genus Ostrea; species Ostrea edulis. Next base: position 48,326,664 of record NC_079169.1, on the reverse strand, counting down.
GTGGATCTTCAACAGACAATCTCTGAGCCCTCTCCGCATTTTTCTGAGATACAGCTGCACTGACCATATCGAAGGCTTTTTGGTCGAAGTCCAATTCTGGGTTCTGTAAACGTTTTACTTCCATGATGGCCTTTGTTCTCTCAGTGAGAGTGTATCTTCCCTGTCGAATTCCTGCCAGGAAATACATTATGATTTTTATTCTGTTAAACTTACGAAAAAATGGAGACCTCTCTCATTTTGCCTTTGTATCACAAGAAAACGAGTATTATTTGATATATTATTATAATATTACGATTATTATCAAGACTTACGAAAAAAAATGCAAAACTCTAACATTTTTCTTTTATATCACAAGAAAACGAGTATTATTTAATACTGTTTGACCAATTTTACCTGACAAATATTCAGAGATCTAAAACGACTCTATGGAGATAAACAATCGCGTGCGATGTACCCAAATGCTCTTTATCTTTCATGAATTTAATTCCTGAAGAAATATCGATGAATCAGGTTTGTGACTCGTACCTTCTTTTGACATTCCTAAATCCAGACACTTCCTCATCCGACACGCTGAACAGTTGCCCCGGTGACGATCCGTTATTTCACAATTCCCGCCATGATTGCACTTATACGGCTCTTTTCGAAGAAGATATCGCCTGAAGAAACCCTGGAAACAGTGTTCATTACACAATGCCTTAATTTACATAGACTGTTTGAATTTCTCGTTGGTCCATCTATGAAATGATTTCAATATACTTTTCCCTATTTCATAGACTAATTGATTAAAGGTGAAGATAATAAACAATCTCATATATATATATATTTATATATATATATATATATATATATATATATATATATATATATATATCCAATAATAAAAGTCAAGAAACACAAAACTCGAATAACATTTCACTGTTAGCGCTTTCGGCTTTAATGCCTCTTCAGACAGTTATAACTGTTATAACTGTCTGAAGAGGCATTAAAGCCGAAAGCGCTAACAGTGAAATGTTATTCGAGTTTTGTGTTTCTTGACTTTTATTATTGGATGTATTTACTGTATCAAATACCGAATTATTTATATACATATATATATATATATATATATATATATATATATATATATATATATATATTGCTCCTGAACGATGAATATACCTTGCATGCCTCACAACTGTTGACGCCGTAATGTATCCCTGACGCTTTCCCGCTACAGACGCGACATGGTGGAAGTTGCAGAGGAGTTCCTTTAGGAATATACGGGTACTCCGACTTTTTCTTCTTAGGTGGAGTATAGGACTCTTCAAAATGACTGGTATCGAAATCAAAGTCGGTTCCGACGCTCATGTCTCGTTTGCTCATATCTGCAGCAGGTTCTGATTTGTCCTGGGTAAGCACTATTGCAGCCTTTGAAAAAAGTAATGTATAACCATGATGCATTGGCGATCCTGAGTGAAATATTGTGTAACATCATCGATAGAAATGCAAATGTTCTATTTCTAGACTATTAGATATTTGTTTACTGATCTCAATATGGGGTAACCAGTCTGTTTCAAGCCTGATATGCTGGTAGAGTAAATGTAGAAAATCTTTTATCTACCTGAGGTAACCCACTGCCGAAACTACACTGTATGAAAGCATTGATCCTTAACAGGAGAGAAAAATGAAGTATGTTGTTGTTTATTAGTCAAAAGCAAATACAGCTTATAGACATAGTATACAATGTAATAAATCTAAAATCATATAAAGGTCAAGAAAGAATAGCAATTGTGCTTATACATTGGTATTTCTAATTTCAAAGGAATTCTTAATAGATTTACCCAAGTTACATAATTCCTTTACATTCTGTGTCGATAAAAGTTGAATTAAATTAAAGACAGGGGGTCTGATATAATAATACTTGGTATGGATAGATGGGGGTGAAATAACTTACAAACAATACCAGGTCTATGGAGCACCCCCCCCCCCACCCCACCCCTTGTAACGCGTCCACTATTCAGCTGTATGTATACTACCACCACAGGCACTCGACGTTTTAAATATCTATAATAAAAAGATGTCTTCCTACAAACAATCCATTCGATAGTTTGTTTAAAGAAACACAATTTATTTTATAATGAGATTTAAAACGTCGCCTATGACTACTACAGAGCTGCAGTTTTATTTGTTTTACGTCAGAATTGATAAGCTTCCTCTTAAGTCCATGAACCACCACTTACGTTTTGTTATTAATATGCTTAACATGGTGTTGTCAACATTTTGAATTCAAAAGCATAGGTCTAGATTTGTTGTTCTTCACCTACAGCTGGTGACGTCTCGGTTTACGTGAATTTTTTTCGGAAGAATGTAAATCAACAAATTAATCTAAAGATGAGCTCTCTCTTTCTTTTCTCCGCTTAGTTCTGTTAAAAGCATCTAAAGATGAGCTCTCTCTTTCTTTTCTCCGCTTAGTTCTGTTAAAAGCATCTAAAGATGAGCTCTTTCTTTCTTTTCTCCGCTTAGTTCTGTTAAAAGCATCTAAAGATGAGCTCTTTATTTCTTTTCTCCACTTAGTTCTGTTAAAAGCATTATCCGGAATGATCAAATCATGATTTCTGTTTTTTCGTCCTTGGATTACATTTTGATGATAAAAATAATCGTGGCCGTGACTTTAAACTTTGAATGCTGTAACTTTTTAATCTGACATGCTCGGGAAGACAGAGTTGGATGATATGGAAGGTCAGATTGCATGGTGTAAACTACAGAAAATAACCCAATTGTAATGAAAATTAAAGTCGGAATATTTACATTTCCAATGTTTTTGCCTTTGATATCTTTATAAATTGTAATGGTTGCCATTTCCTCACCCTGCACGAAATACCCAAGGAATTAAAAGGAGGGTACCGGAATTCCTGTCCACAAGCACCTGTGCACGGGATCTATTCATCAGTTCAAATGATGGTACCACTTTATAATGAGTTCATTATCTCGTTTCATCGAGAAAATTTATTTATCTTTTTATAACGAGATAATTGACTCGTTATAATGAAGATAACTGATGGGAATGGTTCAAGGCCTCCACTTGTTCCCGAAATCTAGGATCAGTTTGAAACGAGTTGCAGCTATGGTACAATTACATGTACCTTTAAATCGAGAAATCATGAGGAAAAGACATAGAATATTTTATATAATGCATTAATATCGACAAACCCACATCGTTTTCATCTTGTTTGATTATGTTGTAATTTTTTTTTTTTTACCGAAACAGAAAATCTAATAAGTGACTGAAGTTGTTTGTAAGTGCAGTACATACATTGATATTTGAATAAACTGTCTTTTTTCATGATGTTTTAACATTAACAGAAATAAAGCAAGTTGTTGTGGGTTTGGTCGGCCCACACTTTCATTTATAAAAATGAATTCAAAATTAAGTACTTGTATTAATGATTTTCTGTGCCAGACATACATCTGCCTGGTACATGCATTATATAAATGAATGATTATACATTTCTTGTTGGATCGACAAAACATGTAAGTAATATAGATACATGCAATATGTATATTCTCAATAGAATCTGCATCTATAGGCTGGCTGATTATATGAGTAAAATACCGAATTAGCTTTAAAATTTTGACATACCATTGTTGTACAATTCGACTAGTTATTACAACGATAAATAAAATTCACATTAATTCTTGACAACGAAAACTCAGTCTGTTGATATCAAGAAGAGATTTCGTCAGCATTTCATTTTTTAGGGGAGCAAACATTTTCTCGTCATCTTTACGACGACTTATCAAACTGCGTTCCTTACATAGTAGGCACTGTATAATATTCATCGATAAACCAGATTTTTGTTGACTTCACTTTTGAAGATTTAGAATTATTATGTTGAGTTTTGGGAAAGAGGAAGCCCTTAATTCAACGTCCCCATAGATACTAACACGTTACATAAACGAGATAACTAACTCGTTACGACGAGATACTACCTCTTGATTACGATTTTTTTTTTTTTTACTTTCACGGATATTGAGCTCTTCCGACTTACTTAGAAAATAAGTAACTTTGCACATGAAGAATAATTTACGGAAATGAACGTTGTCATGTAGAAGGGGGGAGAGGGGGTGGGGGGAGGCAGCTCCCCCACCCTTTGATTCTACGTTTCTGCACCTTATAGGTATACCGAGAGGGAGTAATATATTTCGCGTCTATGTTTGATAAGATATACGATATATGTGCATGCGTTTGTTTCTGGAGAGAGAGAGAGAGAGAGAGAGAGAGAGAGAGAGAGAGAGAGAGAGTTCAAATACCTTATCATATGATGATAAACTGTGTAAGGTCAAGTCATTTTACACAAAATACGCTTAATAGATGTCTATGTTCCTGAAAATCAAACAATGCATTTCGGAACAGCTGAGTTTCTGCAGGAAATTTCTCTGTTTTACGCTTTATACACTGCAACTTTATTTCATTAATCGTTGCTTATATTTGACGTTACATATGATGTAAGACTTGCGCTGCGAAAAGATTGCTCGCTATACTCTGTTCCTGTATATTTGAAATGGAATCGATAGATGCATACAAAAATGAAGCCTACACCTGCCTATCAGATTGAACTTTGCACTCCGATATCCAAAATCTAATGCAAAATGCGAAACATATAAACGTTTTGAAATATTAAAGTTTATCTTGCAATTAATATGTTAAATTAAAAAAAAAAACTTACGTAACTTCGCCGTCAGACGTAGATAGTCCACGTCCTATGTTCTCACCCTGCGAATTTTAACTGTCAGCCTACCTGACCTAGAAAAGGGCCCAACGAAAGATAATGTGTACTATTTATTCACTGTCAGAAGAAGTCCATGCATTATCACGAATTGTAATTCATACACAGCGAGCTTCTAACTCAGACGGTAGTTAAATAATGCAGTTTTAAACTACTGATTTTTAAATATGCCGTTGTCACTTGAATATACTGTGGAAAGTCAAAGAAAATTTTTACCTGAACCAATCTGTTTAAACTGGGGCAAACAGACCGTCCACGTTTGCCTTGTTTTATCACCGTAATCTGATTATTTCGGGTACTAAGTTCAAAACGTTGTCTTCAGATAGACAACACAAGTATTCTTATGGCGAAGATGATGTTGAATTCCCACATCACTTTGCGTGGTTTTAGAAGAGATGGAATGGCTTCTGTTATAAGACACTATAGGAAACAAACGTAAATTATAAATTATCATTTACTCATTTCACAAACGCATCGTATGTCTGTACTTTGCCGCAGAGTTCGGGAGGGGGGGGGGGGGGTCTGTTAGTCTTTTTTAATCTTTATAAATCAAATTATTTCATTAATTCACTACTACAATAAACTACGAAAGTCTATTAATATCATATAAAAAATAAATTTACATTCCTCTATCTCGTAATTACGAGAAAAGATCTCGTTATTATGGGATTATTATCTCGTAATTACGAGAAAAGATCTCGTAATTACGTGATGATGGAATGTGAATTTATTTTTTACATGATACATGTACTAATATGCTTTCGTAATAAACAAAGTTATGGGTATGTTTGATAAAAAAAAAATTCAGAGAGAGAAAGAGGGGGGGGGGGATCTATATGCTAAATAGTAAGGTTTGCCAAAAAACTCGCTTTGTCGACAGCATAACTGAATCAATATGATGAATATTAATGTATAAAGTGAGTTGTTAATGCAATAATTACTTAATCATTAATTCAATCATCTATATAGCGCCCTATCAACATTAGTTCTCTAAAGTGCTTTACAAATTAAGATAATATAAAAATCGATGTGCATGCACATACATGTGAATGAAATATTCATAGTGTCAGGATTATAATGCATATTTATTATTATTAACATATGGCGCATAATGTAATGATACAATTATCCTAATAACATACATGTATAAAACAATTTAAAACAACTCTTAGGAATAATTAAATACATAGAAAGAACATATATAGGTATAATAACACATTGTCTGTGTTTAAAAGGCAGAGAGTTCCAGAGACTCGATGCGGCCTTATCCAAACGTCGACCCCCATATGTTTTCGTACGTGTCCGAGGTACCTGGAGAAGATGCAGAGATTTGGGGCTTAGTGATCGTGTGGGATTGTAAACTGTCAGGATATCCTTTATGTTAACTGGAGATAGGTTGTTGAGAGAGTTGAAAATATGATGAAGGATCTTATATTGAATTCTGTATTCAACCGGGAGCCAATGAAGGAGTAATATGGTCGGATTTTTTTTTAGCGTGTTATCAATCTTGCAGCTGTGTTTTGTGCCCTCTGAAGTTTACTGGTGTGTTGAGGATGAACACCATAAAGCAATGCATTTCCATAATCTAATCTGGATATAACTAGTGAGTTTACTAGAGTTTTACATGCTTTATCATTGATAAATGAACGGATACAGCCTATTCTGCGAACATTTACATATGCTGAGCAGGAAATAGAGAGACAGTGTTTTTCCATGGCAAGGAATTTGTCAAAGAATATACCTAATTTTTTTTCTACGAGAGATGAATCACTTACAACACAGTCACCAAATTCAAGATGAAAACTGCTCATATCTTCAAGTCTGTGTTTTGGTGCGAAGACTACAAGTTCAGTTTTATCTTCATTGAGTTTGAGGAGGTTGATACTCATCCACATACGTATGTCCGATAAACAACTTGGGATTCTTTGAGACATATCGGTCCAATTATCACCAGGTTCAACGATGATATACTCGTAGATCTGGGTGTCATCGGCGTATGTATGATATGTCATATCATGGGGTCTGCATACTTGAAAAAAAAAGACAATAGTGTCTCGGACCTAGGACTGAGCCTTGCGGTACACCACATCTAAGGGGACAAGCATCGGACAACGGTGAACCGACGACGACACGTTGATATCTGTCATTAAGATAGTATTTAATCCCCTTGTGGTACAGTTCAGGATTAAAAGTATCGGCTTTTCTATATATCTCACTTACCTTATCAATAAACAACAAACCAACTATTACTTACCTAAGAGTTCAGAAGATTTTCATTTGTTTAATTATAAATTACTTTAAACAATTAGAATGATTAAATAAACAACAATTCATGAGCAGGTGCATGTTCGATAGTCAGGGATTTGTAATCCAACACATATTTCACTAGCTAGATGTACATGTATGTGGTGGATCGCAATCCCTTGACTTGGGAGTATGAAACAGATGATATTTAATGGTTTCGGAATCTAATATAGATTATTTGTTGACCACAATTTCCAAAAATTTCACAGGAAACCATTTTCAGATGTACATTATTGCAAAGCCTTGCACATTAGAAATTCTATTTTCAAATTTGGGTTTGTTTTTTTATAAGGTGAAAGACATTGTGTTAGGAGTATTTAACACTTCATGCAGTTCACTAAAGTCTCCGTAATCTCGTTACATGGGATACAAACATACGTATATCGTATAACATGGCATCCCTCCTGTTTACTTGTTCTGTACCAAGACTCGCTTAGCCGTGGAAGATACCATACCTTTTTTTCTGCGTATAGTTGACAACGAAATAATTCCTCATGATTTGGAAATAATAGACTGACAAAAAAAATAAAAAATACGACAAACTTAGCTCGAGGTAGAAATGAAATATTTCACCCAAACCACGTGAATTTCACAAAATTTCTATTGATACAATCTCAGATAACCTCGTCAGGAAAACAACCCCGTAACACAGAGCCCTACATATTTTCACCTTTATTAAAGCTGTCGTGAATTCTTTTTAGAAATATGATAGAATTCCGTGTCCGCCATATATCGCAGTTTCTATGCTGTAATGTATTAGTTGAATATTCTATTATTGACAAATTCTGCTACACTTCACTTCACATCAGTGTTTCTGATTTACCTGTGCGGATAGCCTCGACAGGTACTTGTACATCTCCGATCATGTGGTGTTTTTGCGCCATGTTGTGTGCCCTTTTCTTTGGCCCTAGCCACACTTCCAAGCAGACTCGTACGATAAAACCTTTATTAGAATTTCAACATACAATAACTTCTAGGGGCGGAGCTTAGCTGAAACATAACTGAACCATACTATAAATGAACATAAAAAAAGAATATTATAAAATTATTCAATGATGAAAGCATAAGAAATGCAACATATAAACAAATTAATAAGCTTAATTTATATTTTTAATTAACACACATCAATATACATGTAAATGCATTATTTGCTTGTCAGAACTCACACACACATAACAATCGAAATTCTGTCGCGTAATTTTGTCTTCCAGATCAGTAATTCATTCACGTCCCTTATTGGTTGACTCCAATTTGGTAAGTGGTAAATATAATTTAACGTACGACTTATCTAATCGGGCTCACGGTGGGTGTGACTGGTCAACAGAGAATGCTCACTCCTCCTAGGTACCCGATTCCACCTCTGGTGCATGCAGGGGTCCGTGTTCACCCATCCCTTCATTTGTATTTTATTAGGAAAACATTTTCGTTTGTCCTGACGCTGGGATTCCTCTACTTGTTCGTGTCGTTGGTCATTTCAGTGCTTTATAGATATATGGAATCCTAGAAAAACTAATAACCATGATCAAAGTAATGTAAATCAACAAAATGTTTGCAGTCACAGATGAAGATGAAACATCATACTGATTTACAGTAAAGTCTCTGGAGTCAGACAGGGATGTAATATGTAAGGATTCTTTTTCATTCAGGTGATTGACCGGATCATAAACAACGTAACACAAGACGACAAATACTGTATCCGATGGAACTTTACATCCAAAGCAGATGATCTAGATTTTGCAGATGTATATCAAAGGTGACTATCACCTAAAAAGTTAGGTAATCATCGGTGAAAAAATACAGTAGGAAAAAATAAAATCCCGTAGAATATTTTATTTCCCTAGTATGTGATTTTAGTGAAAATCCCACAAGATTTTCATTTTCCGGCAAGAAATTTAAATTTCCGAAGTCAATGACTTTTCCTGTAAGAATTTTGAAATTGTTGTAGAAATTGCTGTTATTTACCTCCATAATAGTTTATGTAATATCCTTATATCTTTATTTAAGCATGGTTCATGTTCCTTAATGTCTGCCTTGTTCAATCATTACAGTAGAGCGAAATAAAGGATCTTATTTATGTAACATGTTTTGAATTCCATGCTATCGTTAGCAATATTCTCTCAAAACATGGTACAATTGTAATCATTTTTAACAATATTTTAGAATGAGAAAAATGGTAAAATCGTAGAGTCCATTGTCTAAACTTTTACATATGTACATAACTAATGATAACCAACCAAAAACAAAAAATAAATAAGAAATACAATGAGTGAAAAACGTAACTGAACTCTGTATCTTAAATAATAGTAGCGATGGCTTATCAAATGCAAATAGGTAGAGCAGCCAGAGTGCATTGGGTTTATTCTTATGGCCGGACTTAGTAATCACGAGGCGGAAACTGTACCATACGACGACGTAACACATTCTTGCGGTTCAACGCCATATATACAAGTTCGACCTTATAATGTCCACAGCGACAGTGGTGCTGGTCAGTTTTTCGTTATGGCAGTGTATAAGGCTCTACATGTTTTCGTTTTAGTTTGCTTGGCTGTTGTTTGTGCTTATTCAGGTAATCTTTTCAGCGTGTGTCCGTTTCAAAGGGATTATTTTTTTTTATCAAATATTTCTTACAATTTTCCCTAAGTTTACACGCTTGTGCTTACACTTACGACAAACAAATGAAAATTGATTTAACAACATTGGTCGTCCAATTACACGTCCAAACCTCCATCTAGATATGGAAACAGTGTAGTGGAAAGAGGAAGATAATGCATGCAATCCTGAAGAAATTTTTTAATTCGAAATACGTGTATACCGAGTAATACATGTATATATTCAAATAAGTTTCTGATTTTTTTTCTATGATGACATTCTTTCGGTCTCTCTATTAACGCACTATTTTAATTTGTTGTTATCAATGAGACTTGTATGGGACTAATTCGATTTTTACAGAGGATATTATTACACACGGCAGACTGAAACAACCAAAAATATCCACAGGACTTCGTGACTTTAATGAAGTATGAAATATATATACAATATACAGTATGAAAATATCGTATGCATCAAGGTATCCGATACACAATACAAGATCTAGAATATTTCAAATCTAAGGTAATTGATATATTGGTAATTTAATTGTAAATCTATATAATACTGATAATACATTTCATTCAACTTGATAGAATTATCAGAGTTTTATACAAATTAATCAAGTCATTTTATTGCATGTAACAGGTTATGTCTCCATGTCTCCCTTTACAAAAAAAATGATAACAATTAAATTTTATCAGACTTTGCTTCATGATCTATATTATTCTTCATACAGTGTGATAAACAATCGTTTTAGGTACAATTTCATCAAGAACTTTCTTGTCAAATTCTATATAAACCGTTTCAAATCACGCCTCTTAAACATATTTTCCATAAGTAACGGGTCAAGTTAATTAGACAATGGCAATATTTAAAAAATAAGCGATTATATTCTTTAAAATTCGTGATAAATAAATTGTATGTTGATGTCTTTTGAGGTAAAACCAGTATTTTTTTTTTAAATATGAAAACAATTTTTAAAGCTGCAGTTTACATGTAATTATTAATCGGATAGCTTGATAACAAATGTATCATAGAAATTTTATGAATAACAATACATCATGTAAATATTATAACCGGTACATTGTACATTACGTAATAAGTATCAAATATAGCAATGCCTGTTCAATAAAGGTAAGTTCAGGTTTCAACTGATTATTATAATTTTATCATAGATTTTAACTTGATATTCAGATTATAAAGGCAAGTGTTTTAAATAGCTTATATCAAAAATAATATTTTTCTTTGATTTATGATATTCATGCGAAACCTAATTTGACCGCTTGTCTGTCTGTGGCGTGTAGACAGAACAAATACAAAAAGTGATTTATAAGAAATGTGCTGTCATACGCTAATTCAGAATAGAATATTTAATAAAAATTGTATATAGCAATTGATTATAATTAATTGTGCATATTTGTATTTACTATGATAATAAACAGATTTATAAATGACGTATTTCTTTATGAGATATTGTTAGCGTCAAAGGAAAGTATGATTACATATACATTATTTGTGTATAATATGAACCAAAGTTCTATGAAAGCGAGTGTCTGAAATTTTGGTGTTTGCTTGGTATCTAAGACACACCAACGAATTAAAATCCTCTAAGACCTTTTTCACCCCCTCCCCTCATGAAATAAGTAATTTCAGAAATGATAGCGTTTTCGTGTAAGTTGCAGGATAACCTCCAAGGTCGAGAAATGTTGTTTTGAAATATAAAGACGTTAGCCGAGGCTTTTATATTTCAAACAACATTTCGAGACCAAGGAGGTTATCCTGCAACATACACGAAAACAAGAACTTTATTTCTATTCTACTACGGCTCAGAAATACAGTCGATCGTTTTCCTATATAATGAATTATAACGAATTAGGTCACTGTGACGCCATGGCAGTTTCCAAAACGGCCTCAGCATTGTTTTTTGCTGACGAAAAAGGTGAGATGGTAAAAGTATTCTAAATCTATTTGAAAAAAAAAATATTTCAAGTATTTAGTTTAATGCTAACAGATTATATCAATAATTGTTTTGAATACACAGTTGTCTGTGCATCGCCATGTTTATATGTGTATCGCTATCGGAATTCCGACGATTGGTTTTTATGAATGACAAATGTTCTTCAGTCATTGATATTATTGTTGCATTAGCAAAATACGAAGTGCAAGCGAGATGAGTACCCCCCCCCCCCCACCCCCATATTAGAAATGCATAATTTGTATGTGACAAAACTAGATTCATGTTTGCCACTAATATTTCATCATTTCTTTTCATTTGAATGAACATTAAATATTTCATCGTCTGCTATCTCTTTGAAATGTATTTCATCATTTCATAACGTTTAGTTTGACAGAATGCTTCAAATATCAAAATTCCTTTTATGGGGACAATTTATCTCCTATGCAAGTAATATCGTTCTTTGATAATTTTTTTAGATTGTAGAAAATAGAAAAAAGCGCCATGCAACAGATATTTCCAGGAAAGACACCTACAAAAATTTAATTGGTCATGGTGGATCTTTAATAGACAACAAGGTAATTTTGATAACCATTTTTTCAGTTGATCTGCTAGTCCAGTTTTGCATTATTCCTTTACAAAGCAAAGATCTTCTTCACTAGGCTGACAAATCTGGGAAGGTAGATGTATTCACATTCCACTGTATTTCCCCCATTAAACCAAACTGCAAACTTCTGTTTTATTCCACAATAAAAATGATGACATTGTGCCTGTCCGTCAAACCGGTATTGAGTGGGTTGAACTAGTTGAGTTGCTGATCCGTTCTTTTTTTAATACGCGGTTCATTTGATGATATTAAAGCATTTGCAAAATGTTGATAAAAGCATTTAATTTTTTGGGCATCTATTGTAAAGAAAATTTTAACGGGAAACACTGTGCAGACATATTACATATAACACGCTAGCAAACGTTAGTTAATTTCGCGCTAGCAGACGTTAGTTAATTTCGCCCTAGTACACGTTAGTTAATTTCGCGCTAGCACACGTTAGTTAATTTCGCGCTAGCACACGTTAGTTAATTTCGCGCTAGCACACGTTAGTTAATTTCGCGCTAGCAAACGTTAGTTAATTTCGCGCTAGCACACGTTATTTGATTTTGCGTTACCATACGTTATTTAATTTCCCTTCACATCGTACTGTGTTATCAATATTAGCATTGCAGATGTAAATAATATTAGATATAAATGAATAAATAATTATAAAAAATCAAATCATTTAATTTTCATTAATCTGGCATTCAAAACTGACATTTTTTCATTTTTATTCGTTGTCAATACAATGTACAAAGCACCTGATCCCACCTCTGGTATGTTCAAGGGTCCGTGTTTGCCCAACTCTCTATTCTATATTCTTTATAGGAGTTACGAGATTGACAACTGTTCGTTATCTTCACCTTTCATGTATGAAGTTCAAGTCAAATGTACATGTAGTTTGTTTAGAAAAAAAAAGGAATTGAAGGTATAGGGTAGCGGCATTGCCTAGGACTTTCAATATGTATAATACACGTGACTGCACTTTGGTTTTCGAGCAGGCTTATGGTCCTGATTCTACAATAGCTGGGATTCTAGCCGGAATGTTTGTGAAAAGAAATGGAATTGAGAGATCGGTAAGATTTTTCAAGAGCATTACATCTGTACCATAGCATTGTATACAATATACTGTATCCAGGTTCATTTCTTAAATATAATTGATTTTCACATTTGTTCATATCTAACATACAGTTTTGTTCTAAAAGAGTTACATCTTAACGCGGTTTTTATGATTCTCCCAGCTGCTACTGGGTGTCTTTCAATAATTTACAACTTTGTTTCGAACAGTTATCCCAAACCACATCTGCATACTCGAGAATAGGTCATATAGATGCAAAGTAAATTTTAATCCAAGTCCTATCAATTTTGGACTTAAGTATACGAAGCATGTTGAGTCGTGAACAGACTTGAGCTTTATTCAAATCATGAAAAGAATACAAATGCATCCAGGAAAGGACTTATTCTTAATTTATTTTGTTGATGATTGCATCACATCAATCTCATGCTGTGGCCTTCAATTCAACAATTAGACATATCGACGACATTTTATCCATTAACAGTAATACTTTTCATTGATATGTCGATTCGGTACATGTATATCCCTGTGAACTCGAAATGAAATACACCACAGAGTCGTCCACGTCTGCTTTATATTTAGATATTGTATTCAAAATATATATTAACGGCAAACTAACAACTCAACTTTATGACAAACGGGATGATTTCAGTTTCTCCATCGTCAACTTCCCATATTTATGTAGCAACATTCCATTATCACCTGCATATGGTGTGTATATAATCAACTGATTCGATACGCAAGAGCTTAAAACAAACCACGTATTATCAGTTTTCAAATCGAGACAGGCTACTGGCAAATACTTTGATGGTGCAGGGGTTTCAGCAGTCTCGTTTAAAGTCAGCAATTCGCAAATTCTATGTTCGTTATAGATATCTAGTTTGCCAACCTATCATTGGGTCAAATGCAGTCTGACGTATTTCATACCGATTGTTAGGCCATTCTTGGCACACTGATTTTGACTACGGGTAAATCTCATCAAAATATAGGGCTTACGGCGGATGTGACCGGTCGACAGGGAATGCTTACTCCTCCTAGGCACCTGATCCCACGTTTGGTATATCCAGGAGTCCGTGTAAAAATAACTTGCCCAACTCTATATTTTGTATTGCTTATAGGAGTTATGATATTAGTCACTGATCGTTATGTCACTTTTCATGATAATAAGGGAACTGTTGGACTTATTTCTTTGCACATTTTCATGTTTATACAGTACATATATCTATAATGACCCTATTCAAATGAGCAAATACATATGTAATTATTTCTCTTTACTTCCTTCAAGAACGTTACATCATAATTGACGAGATTACAGTTATATTTACAAAAGAGCAGGGATTTCATTTAAACCCCCATTCAGTTTTGATGACCAACACCAGTTGGTAAAATGTTTCAGGTCTCTCTGTATTAGAACATTGATAGATAGATAGAGAACGTTTTTATTTAGGTCTACCTAACAGCTGTTGCATACTTTTGGAATTAAATAATCCCTTTTTCTTTTACAGCCGCACGTGGATTTTCAGCATAGTGGAAGGTTTCGAGGACAACAGCTTGATTCACACAGATTTACACACAGACAAAGAGTACGGCTAGGACTTGAATCAGAAAAAGTATGAGCACACATTGCATGTAACAGAATGCTGTATCTTTGTCTACATGTAACAAAATGCTGTATTTGTCTACATGTAACAGAATGCTGTATTTGTCTACATGTAACAGAATGCTGTATTTGTCTACATGTAACAGAATGCTGTATTTGTCTACATGTAACAGAATGCTGTATTTGTCTACATGTAACAGAATGCTGTATCTGTCTACATGTAACAGAATGTTGTATCTTTGTCTACATGTAACAGAATGTCGTATCTGTTTACATGTAACAGAATGCTGTATTTGTCTATATGTAACATAATGCTGTATTTGTCTACATATAACAGAATGCTGTTTTTGTCTATATGTAACAGAATACTGTATTTGTCTACATGTAACAGAATGCTGTATTTGTCTATATGTAACAGAATGCTGTATTTGTTTACATGTAACAGAATGCTGTATTTGTCTACATGTAACAGAATGCCAAAGGATGCCGTATCTTTGGAATGTATCAAATATTTTCGCCATACATTGTAAATTTTCTGAACAAAAGGATAATCATCCCGTGGGGATCCGGGTTAGAATACATGTAGGTCCTCAGTATCTTTTGATTGTCGTAAGAGGCGACTAAATGGAGCGGTCCTTCGGATAGGACCCAAATTTTGCAGCCCGTTACCGGCAATAGTGACGTCTTCATATGAGTAAAAAATGCTGTATTTGTCTACATGTAACAGAATACTGTATTTGTCTATATGTAACAGAATGCTGTATCTTTCTACATGTAACAGAAGGCTGTATTTGTCTATATGTAACATGATACAGTATTTGTCTATATGTAACACAATGCTGTATTTGTATACATGTAACAGAATGTCGTATTTGTTTACATTTAACAGAATACTGTATTTGTTTATATGTAACAGAATACTGTATTTGTCTATATGTAACAGAATGCAGTATTTGTCTACATGTAACAGAATGCTGTATTTGTCTATATGTACCATAATACTGTATTTGTTTACATGTAAGATAATGCAGTATTTGTCTATATGTAACAAAATGCTTTATTTGTCTACATGTAACAGAACGTTCTATTTGTCTACATATAACAGAATGTCATATCTGTCTACATGCAACAGAATGTCGTATCTGTCTACATGTAACAGAATGTTGTATTTCTCTACAACTAACAGAATGCTGCATTTGTCTATATGTAACAGAATGCTGTATTTGTCTACATGTAACAGAATGCTGTATTTGTCTATATGCAACAGAATGCTGTATTTGTCTACATGAAACAGAATGTCATATCTGTTTACATGTAACAGAATGCTGTAATTGTCTACATGTAACAGAATACTGTATTTGTCTATATGTAACAGAATGCTGTATCTCTCTACATGTAACAGAAGGCTGTATTTGTCTATATGTAACAAGGTGCAGTATTTGTCTATATGTAACAGAATGCAGTATTTGTCTACATGTAACAAAATGCTGTATTTGTCTACATGTAACAGAAGGCTGTATTTGTCTATATGTAACACAATGCAGTATCTGTCTACATGTAACAGAATGCTGTATCTGTCTAAATGTAACAGAAGGCTGTATTTGTCTACATATAACAGGATGTTGTAATTGTCTACATGTAACATAATGCTGTATTTGTCTCTATCTAACAGAATACTATATTTGTCTAGTATCTGTCTACATGTAACAGAATGCTGTATTTGTTTACATGTAACAGAATACTGTATTTGTCTAAATGTAACAAAATGCAGTATTTGTCTAAATGTAACATCATTCTGTATTTGTCTACATGTAACAGAATGCTGAATTTGTCTATATGTAACAGAATGCTGTATCTGTCTACATGTAACAGAATGCTGTATCTGTCTAAATTAAACAGAATGCTGTATCTGTCTACATGTAACAGAATGCAATATTTGTCTACATGTACCAGAATGCTGTATTTGTCTACATGTAACAGAATGCTGTATTTGTCTACATATAACAGAATGCTGTATCTGTCTACATGTAACAGAATACTGTATTTGTCTACATGTAACAGAATGCTGTATTTGTCTACATGTAATAGAATGCTGTATTTGTCTACATGTAACAGAATACTGTATTTGTCTACATGTAACAGAATACTGTATTTGTCTATATGTAACAGAATGCTGTGTTTGTTTACATGTAACAGAATGCAGTATTTGTCTACATGTAACAGAATGCTGTATTTATTTACATGTAACAGAGTGCAGTATTTGTCTATATGTAACAGAAAGCTGTATTTGTCTACATGTAACAGAATGTCGTATCTGCTTACATGTAACAGAATGCTGTATTTGTCTACATGTAACAGAATGCTGTGTTTGTTTACATGTAACATAATACTGTATTTGTCTACATGTAATAGAATGCTGTATTTGTCTACATGTAACAGAATGCTGTATTTGTCTACATGTAACATAATGCTGTATCTTTGTCTACATGTAACAGAATGCCAAAATAATGCCGTATCTTTGGAATGTATCAAATATTTTTGCCATACACTGTAAATTCCCTGAACAAAAGGATAATCATCCCGTGAGGATCTGGGTTAGAATACATGTAGGTCCTCAGTATCTCTTGATTGTCGTAAGAGGCGACTAAATGGAACGGTCCTTCGGATGAGACCCAAATTTTGCAGCCCGTCACTGGCAATGGTGAAAAATTCTTGAAAGGGACTTTTAACAATATAAAACTAACTAAAAAGATACTCAGTGGAATCATTCCGACAAATCTGTCAAATACAGCAATGTCTACGCGTCTTTTTACAAGCGCCATCCATGATCTTTAAGTGACACTGTTTTCGAGACTCGACAAATTATGTTCACTATTTTCTAGTCATTGCTGCGAATCTTCCCTAAAACTTCTCTTCTGAATTCAAACACCGTTTGTTAGTCCCTGTTTATCCAATCTTGCACAACCTGGTACTCGTAGAAGAAAACCAACTCAGTCACCTGCACCTCGACCTGTCCCCACAATCTCAACCCGACTACACCTGTCCCCACCATCGCACCGTCCACAATCTCAAATATTGTCGATGAATGTCCAACCCCTGCACACCAAACCGAAGCTCTCTTAGAGAGCTTAACATTGACAGGATTCATTCCCAATATGCGAATCCTTCCGAATTCCTGTCGAAATCTTTCTTCGATAACTTCGTATCCCGCTTCAAGTAATTTGCCATAATTTGAACGACCAACTCCCCTACTTTGAATTCAGTCACTTATATCTACAGGTATAGAATTGTTTCAGATATATTTTAAAACAATTTGTTGTTGAAAATCTAACGAACTATATCTTGTGTAGCATTGTTGTTTATGAGATAACGAAGTATAAAAACTTAAATTAGATTA
The DNA here is from genome assembly GCF_947568905.1 of Ostrea edulis. Lineage (NCBI taxonomy): Eukaryota > Metazoa > Mollusca > Bivalvia > Ostreida > Ostreidae > Ostrea > Ostrea edulis. The sequence continues at coordinate 48,308,390 of NC_079169.1, read as the reverse complement.
AAGACAGAAATATAAGAAATAAGATACCATTAAGTTGCATCGGGACATGACAAAGAGTTGGAATGTGACCAAATTTACTACAACGCCTTTCGGGCATTAGTATTTGATTTGACCACGTGACCAAATCATGTCATGTTCCAATAAAACTTTCAAAAATAGTCTCTAATTTCTTAATCATTCTTATTACATATTTTTTTATACAAAATATGACGTTAATTATGATAGATATAAATGTGAATTTAAAAAATAATAAATAAATAAATCTCAATTCTGTGACCTATCACAAAAGATTTTTTTTTCAGTCTAAGGATTTCAAAAAACGCAGGAAAAGAAATTTCATGGTGCCAGATCAACTGTGGACAAAAGGCATCGTTCCTTTCCAGCTGGACTCAAATCTCTGTATGTTTAGTTTTCAGTAAAATAAATTCAACGCATGTTCTGTTATAATACATCTAGTGTACTGGAACAAATGCATTCTTATTTTAGTTTCTATATGCTCTATATTAAGCTCCCGACTCAAGAGATGTTATCAGCACAGGTATCGAAATGATGAATAATTTGACCTGTGTAAGATTTTCTTCTCTGGGAACCCCATTGGCCAACTCCGTTACCCATGGCAACTACGTCCGCATTTTCAGTGGGTCGTAAGTATTCGAAATTTACTTAAAAGAATATTTTCCAGATAAAATAATCATGGAAGATGCAAAACGCTATGAAAATCTTTTATGCACACACGCTGTCATCGTAGCACTGTGCTATTTTCAAAATACAGTGTATTTAGGTTCATGTTTACATTATCACAATGAAAAAAGTTTAAACTTTGATGTTTATCGTAGATTCCGTAGTTGTGGTTTCATTAACAGAACGATCACGGCTGTTCGATAGTTTAGGAGGTTTGCTGAAAAATAGATCCGACTAAAATTACCAGCATTGTATTAAATGACTTATTGGAAAAAATATCATGATTTCTTTTAACACGCCATAATGTGTTTCATTGGTCATACTAAACACTTCTTGTAGTTCCCACATGTCGTAGATTTAGTTATCTGAGGTCAATGTTGTAAATACTGACCTCGAAAATCTACAAATGAGACGATACAAGAAAAAACAAATTCAACGTTAATAAATTTAAATGTTTATTTCAGTGGTTGTTGGTCATACGTCGGTATGATTGGATGGGGACAACAGGGGTTAAGTTTACAAGACCCAGGATGCATCAGTGTATGTTCTTGTTTTAAATGTTTGGTTTACCATTTGTACTATGTTATTCTCCAATTAAACAAGATTTTTTTAATCCATCGTTCTCAGATTAAGATACACAATTCATTTTATCACGAAGGATTTAACTATAGTGATTTTGATATGTAGCATCTATAAATTTGTTTTGAATAGAGAGACATGTAGTTGATATGCATCGAGACACAGACCCACCAAACATCTGGGTACCCTTGATAAATATGGTAGAAAGAGTCTTGCAATTCCTATTACAAAATACACAATTTTTGGTGATTTAAAAAATTAACTATTGTCATTTTATACCGCACTCTGTAGCTTTCACCTTGCATATAACTCGTCTAGATTATCATCAATTTCGTCGAAAAATTCCAAGTACTTCCTGAAATATTCGAGAATCAACCAAAGGCTTTGACCTATTTATTTTACTCGAAATAAGCTTGGACCCGATGAGCTTTCTGTAATTTCACGAGTACATAGACATTATGCACAATGTAATGCAAAAGAGCATCCTATATTTTTCATCGCATTACATTTTCGAATTGATAATCTCACCTTAATTGAAAAATACATGTGCCAAATAGTTCCAATGGCGAAAAACATCCTTCTCTCCAGCTGCACTTCGCAACCGGCGGCCATTTTAGATGTCTAAAAATAACCGCCGGTTGCGCAGCAGAGAAAGGGATAATTTCCCCCAATCGGATGCCTTGTAATAGAAGTTACACAGGTCTTAATGTATTTATACAAGACGTTCCGGCGGCCTTGTGCAACGAAACTAAAGTAAACAAATCAGGATATTATTAGGTAGCTACAGCCGTTCATGAAATGTGCCACGCCCTTGGAATGTGGCACGAGCAGAACCGAAGAGACAGGGACTCATACGTCGAACTCTATGGTGACAACATTAGAGGCGGTGGGATAAACAACATTAATTTTAGAGCACTAGATACCAGACTGACATACCCATATGACATATCATCCGTTCTTCAGTATAGTCTTGGCGTAAGATACGTGTGATATATTCATCTCATTTATATTTTTGAAAAATTGATAACTTATTTACGATGGTTAATTTATTTAGCAAACTATTATGTACAGTACACACATAAAATTTCTACTGTCTAAAACTAACCTGCTTTACTACCGTCATGTCATATATGTGTTGCTCTGTTCAAAATTTAACAATCATCACCACTACTATCAACTGTTGACAGGCTTTTGCCATCGACAGCAGTAAACCGACAATGCGCTCCAAGGATCCGAGACTGGCATTCTTGGCCGACAAAGCCAAAGGTCTAATGTACTATGACGCGCGGGAAATTACTACAGCCTACAGATGCACACGTAAGAGTTCTATACTCAATAAATGTTTGGTATTTAGCTCACCTGACCTGAAAGCTCATGTGAACATTACTGATCAAATTTTGTCCGCCGTCTGTGTTTATCTGTCCATCCGTAAACTAAGAAATAGTGAAAATATGGTGGCATCTTTTAAAAATCTTCCCATGAACCATTGGACCAGAAAAGACAAAACTGATATCAAAGCGTCCTTACAGGGACTGGTTCACGATTTTTGAGAATTTTTTTTTTTCATTTTTGATGTTAAACATTAAAAATATAACCGATTTAAATGTTGACAGTCAAAATATTGACCTTCTGAATGCAAGAATAAAAGCAATATTTTAGCCCTAAATCTGTGTTATGTAAACAAAGACTCGAGTCTTTTCATGTATAGAAACAAACATGTGCAATGTTGATTTTGTAATATAAAGCAGCATAATCACAAATTTTAACTTTTAGATGACACATTTTACCCAAAGAATGTTTGAAATGTGAAAGATATTATAAACTTAGATCAATAATCATTTCTTATGAAAATTTCGAAAACAATAACATACCGCAATCTTTGTTTACAAAACAAATAATAAACTCTCTAAAATGAGCTTCTGTGATAATGTAGAACATCAATTGTTTGGTGAAATCTTTTAAACACATTAGACAATAGATTTTGATCATTGAAAGTAAAAAACAAAATTTCGGGGGAAATTGTGAATCAGTCCTTTTAATGAGTGGAGATTTGAATGACTTAAATCATGGTCCCTGGGGGTAGGGTGGGACCAAAATTGGGGATCAAAGTTCTACAAAGGGATATATGGAAAATATCTTTTAAAAATCTTCTGAAGACCAGCAGGGTCATGAATAGCCATACTTATATACAAACATCATCAGATACATGTAATAGATTCAAATGTGTTCAAATCATGGCACAATAGGGGAACTGTATTTTACATTGGGATATAAAGGGGAAAACGTTTTAAAATTCATATTTTTCTAGAGCAACAGTGGCATGATTAGTAGTATTGATATGCAAGTACCCACAGGTAGTGCATATTCAAGTTTGCTTGTGGCCCTTGGGGGGGGGGGCTACAGAATTTTTATATGGCAACATACATGTCCATGTATTAAAAAGCTTTTCTAAAGACCAACATGTACATATAAGGCATGTTGAGAATATGTAGGACCTTTGACGAAAAATATTTTCAAGAGTAGCAGGGCCACACTAAATTGTGTCAATATGCAAGCGTTCCCAATTTATGTAAATTCAATATTTGTCATGAACCCTGTGGTTATGAAAGTTTGGGAAGTTTTGTTTACATAATGCTCTACATAAAGATAGGGAGAAATCTAAATCTTTATTTAAGATACTCTTCTCCAGACAGCAACACCATATTAGTCATATTTATTCATTCCTATGTTGTGTGGATTCAAGTTTGGTGAAATAATAACCCAATGTGTGGCTAAGTTAAGGTCATAATATGGGTTTAAAAATTGTCATGAAAATAAACATATGGTGATGAAGAACAGCACGGCCAAGGAAACTCAGGTGAGCATTGTGGCCCATGGACATCTTGTTTTTTCTAGTTTCAATTTGTCAAACATTGTACTTTGTTTGATTTATAGATACATTATTATATAGATTATAAGTTATTCATTTATTAGTAGGGTGCAACAACCCACCTCAATGTGAAAATGGCGGATATGTAAACCAGAACTGTCGATGCCAATGTCCTTCGGGATTAACAGGCAGCACGTGCTCGTCTGTCAGGTCACGTGAAGGTAAAGAAATATCGCGACATCTAGGATACAATGGTATGATGAATTCTATTTCAGACGTAACTTTGAATACAATATGTTTGTTGCAATCGTATGCAGGAATTATGTAACAGTTTGCCAACAAAAGATAACTTGCCATGATACATTTCCTGTAAAAGTCCCCATAATTCAGAATTTCTTAATGTTTGTGATCTAAAAGATTTCCTTATAGTTAATTCCTGTTCATTTTATCGAATTTTGATACTCGAATGAGTCTTAAAAGACGACAGACAATTCTTTTTAGAAAGGACTTTGTTACATCTATAATCACTCATTTTACTGATATTCGGCGCATCGTACATTAATTAATGAAACACTTGATTCAGGTTGTGGAGGTGTGATATCATTATCGATAAACGAAGAACAAACGATTACATCATCAAACTATCCCCACAATTACAATGTAGGAGAAGAGTGCGTCTGGCTGGTGAAGGTATTCACTGTAAACAAGTTCAATATCCTTCTTCATTATAAACGCTCGCAAAATACTCCGCAAAGGAGCTAGTGCGGGTTTTGTAACATAAATCTACAGTTCTATTACATTCTAAACTTTAATTCCAATTTGGGTACAGAATGGTGGTAAAGCTTTTCTTTACGACATTTTATGTATTCTCAAATTGCTGTGGGTTTTGTTGTTGTTGTTTATTGGTTTTTAAAGTATAAATTCTAAAATGTGTCACTCACATAGAGATGGCACATATAGTTTTAGGTGAATCACCACAAATTTTGACCTACATACATGAACTCCGGCCTCTAGCAGGGTGTGTCCCTTATCGTGGCAATGGCAATTGTGACGCGGGACATGTATTCGAATGACCTGTAACTTTGACTTTTAATGCCGGGCTCTTGGCGAAGGAACATTTTTAACCGAGAACATGGAATAATTCCAAGAGCTCGGTGGTAGGGTTTTCGTTTCGTAACCTGTAGGTTGTGAATTTAAGCCCCGTTCGTGCCATGGCCGCGTAAACCCAAGACGTTAACATAAGTAGTAATTGATACTTTGCAAAACGTTCGGGATTTAGAAGCTGGGAATCACGGGTCTTTCGGATATGTCCTTTAAAACGGAGGTTCCTTGTCGCGATAGGCTTTGGCACGTTAAAGAATCCTCACTGTTACAGCCCCGAGCGCTAAACATAGGTTTAAATTTGTGGTACATGTACTTCACCAATCTCTACCCAGAGTTATCGTTCCTGCTATGCTCCACTAATACCTCTGTCAACGTCTAAAATCATATCAAAACGTACTAAAACTAACTTAGCATATCAAACTGTAATGATCATATCTAAGCAAATCAAACACTTGTCTGAATTTTATAAACGCAGAAGCTGGTAAATATGAGACACCTGAGCGAATTAAAAGGTTTTATATAAATATTCATTCATTCATTCATCCAATAATACTAGAATAATCATGAAATTCGTTGTTTTTGTGAACTTACTGTAAGATTTTAAGCTTAACACTAAAACTTGTAAAATCATACTTTATAATGCAATAGGTAGAAATAAGTTTTGCCAGGAATCTTGACATTCAGACGTTGACAGATGTGTTGTCGCGTAGCGTAATACGCCCTCTGGTGAGAGATTGGTACTTCACCTACAGTTGGTGACTTATCAATGTGAGTGAAAAATTCTCAACGGGACGTAAAAGAAACAAACAACCTACTTAATAAGATGAATTTATTTACCTCACCATTTCTGTTGCAGGCACCTAGCTATCGACACATACAGATGACGATAGATTTTATGGATCTTTCAGACAACGGTTTCGATGCTTGCTATCATTGGCTGGAAGTTCGTTATAACCTCATGGGACAAGATGGTCCCGAGTAAGTTGGCTTACTATGTATATATTTATATTCATTACTTTTTAGTGCGAGGGAATAGTTTGTTTTAGAATATAAAACAGCTTCTACTGTTACTTTTACTGGTATTTTATCATCTATCTTACTTCAGCTACGAATGTAAGCAATGTTACCGAATTATAATTAGATTGTGAAAGCTAATCAGGAATTGACCGGGTTCTGAATCCAATATTTTATGAGTTAGATGGATTGACCAAAAAACCGACGGTTTGGGTTTCTCAACACTATCCTAATCTCGTGTGTATTGAATAAGAAATTTATGATGAATATAAAGATATTGGTTTATGAAATTAGACTATGCGGTCTGCGAAAAGCTGAAAGATTCTACACAACACCAGACGAGTTAAAGAATGTGATGATCTTAAAGTTCAATACAGCTGTTTCAAGCGATAAACCAGCATCTAAAGGATTTCACCTGACAGTCAGAAGTATAGGGGCAAGTGAGTATAATGTGTTGATTTCACCTGACAGTCAGAAGTATAGGGGCAAGTGAGTATAATGTGTTGATTTCACCTGACAGTCAGAAATATAGGGGCAAGTGAGTATAATGTGTTGATTTCATCTGACAGTCAGAAGTATAGGGGCAAGTGAGTATAATGTGTTAATTTCATCTGACAGTCAGAAGTATAGGGCCAAGTGAGTGTTGGATTTCCTCATGGAAAAAGATGGTAACGTATTGTTTTATAAAGCAACTGTTAATAGAAAATATCGAAGACGTAATTTCAGAGATAACAAAATCATAAGAGAATATAAAAAACATCGTCTAATTCAGTTTGAAAAAAAGGCTAGTATAATTAATTTCTGTATCAAAGTAAACATACAGTATTTTAGCTTACTTTGACGGATTATGTGATCAAATCTTAAATTGGTTGTTTAATTGTGTTTTAAGGTTGCATTGACCATCCCTGCAAGTTTGGCAAATGTTTGAACACTGACACGTCATACAGGTGTGAATGTCACGCTGGGTTTTCTGGAACTAACTGTGATCAAGTCAGTGATGGTAATATATATACATGTATACATGTATGTATGTAAACACAATTTTCTTTGTTTAAATTAGTGTCAAATACATCAAAGCTGCCAAACATTGAGAAACTAACGATCGCAATATTTCTGGAATTGAATGTCTTGCAAAACAAGGTATTTTACCATGCGCTGATCTCATGAATTTCTTATTCTTCCAGAGTCCATGAATATGTATGCCAACTTTGATGACCATGGATTAACGTTTTTACAAAATGTTGCAGGAGACACGTTTGACTGGACCCTGAACTCAGTATTCTTTTAGCATGTTTTGAAACAAAAGATAAATGTAATAAATGTATCCAGTGCTATTAATTGAATTGTATTATTTGATATTAATCTATGCATAATAGAACATATAATCATAAAACCAATCAATATATATGTATTAGTTGATAGAAATTAATTCGAATAGTGTTGTCAACTTTACTGCTAAATCATTCATCCCAGAAAGTAACTATTCAACTAATTTGGAAGACAAACCATAGCAAACTTTTAATGAATGTCTATCTGCAGAACCGTAGCTATCTGAGAAAATATTGGGACAGATCAGAGAGCTACAGAATCACCCCATATAAAAACCTTCGATTTACGGGGCACAAAAAATGCGCACGGTTTAGACATTATATCGCTATATTCTTGCATCGCATGAATTAAAGATAAAAAAAAAAGTGCCAATATATTTTCCTAGAAATATTTTGATTTTAAATTAATGAGACGGTGATGCAAGAATATAGCGATATAAGGCCTCAGCCGTGTGCATTTTTTGTGCGTCGTAAGTCGAGGGTTTTTATAAGGGGTGGATTTGTAGTTCTCGGATCTGTCCGAATATTTTCTCAGTGAACTACAGTTCTGCAGCTAGTGAATGTCATGAAAATGAAATGCTGAATCTCTATAAAGATTACCATTGTAATTTTCTGAATAGGATTCAACCCCTTCTTCAAATACGGGACCAAGATTCGCTCATTCGGGGAAATATTACATGTACATTGAGACGTCTATGCCCAGGACGCAGGGAGATACTGCAATCTTAAGTACCAAAGTTGTCCGATTTTCTAATGGTAATGAACATATGAATGCGAATATTTACATTTCCAATGTTTTTGCTTAAATTTCGATATCTTAACCCACTGAAATAATAGCCCCATGAATGTGAAAATTGTGCGTATGAATCTTGATAGATATAGTAAGGCTATTTTGATGGCTGGGAATTCCGTTAGAAATAAAAGAGAATGTAATGATAAGAAATAAATTTCATTTTTGAAAATACATGAGGATTTGCACAGCAACGCTTCAGGTCAGCATACATGTACTTTTAACGAGGCGCTAATGCACTTTATAAGTATGCGTACAATATGGCAGTTCATGCCCTCGTGTATTTTCAAACATGAACATTTTGTAAATTTAGCAACATTATATACGAGCAGACGCATAAACTCCCCTCAATTCAGTAGTTGTTATTCATAAAATTATATGTACGATCGTTATTCCCCGAAACAAAGTTGCAAGGGATGCTGGAAGTTGACACCAACTGAATGTATCTGTGTAACCCAGGAACAAAACTGAAAACATGATGCATATAAAAGTACATTTACCGTTCCAGATTTCAGTATTAAACACTATATGGTGTTCATAACTCCTACAAAGAAAGAAAATGTGTCTTCTGGTTTAACTTTTGAATTCAAAAGGTATGAATTCAAAATAGTGAGCGATCGTAACAATTTTAAGGTCATAATCTAAATAGTACCTGTTTTCAGCCTCATACTTAGTATTGAGACTGTAGTTGGGGGAAAAGATGCTCAGTGCTTTCTAGGTCATACTGTGACAGGACAAGGTCATACATCAGTAATAAAATGTTTATAATGCTTCGGGTACCAAATAAAGAGTAACCACAATAAATGTACTAGTTACAGATGTATGTATTCATTTCTACTTCAGATATCATTAGTAATCAAGGTCAGAGTCCAGTAATGATCGTTACAGGGGTACATAATAATGTCAGAGTCCAGTAATGGCCGTTACAGTGGTACATGCTAATGTCAGAGTCCAGTAATGGTCATTACAGGGGTACATGATGTCAGAGTCCAGTAATGGCCGTTACAGGGGTACATGATGTCAGAGTCCAGTATTGGTCGTTACAGGGGTACATGATGTCAGAGTCCAGTATTGGTCGTTACAGGGGTACATGATGTCAGAGTCCAGTATTGGTCGTTACAGGAGTACATGATGTCAGAGTCCAGTATTGGTCGTTACAGGGGTACATGATAATGTCAGAGTCCAGTAATGGTCATTACAGGGGTACATGATGTCAGAGTCCAGTATTGGTCGTTACAGGGGTACATGATGTCAGAGTCCAGTATTGGTCGTTACAGGGGTACATGATGTCAGAGTCCAGTATTGGTCGTTACAGGAGTACATGATGTCAGAGTCCAGTATTGGTCGTTACAGGGGTACATGATAATGTCAGAGTCCAGTAATGGTCATTACAGGGGTACATGATGTCAGAGTCCAATAATGGTCATTACAGGGGTACATGATAATGTCAGAGTCCAGTAATGGCCGTTACATGGGTACATGATGTCTTGCTTCACTCCATCCCTTTTACTTTTATTCCAAGGCAATTTCTTATTATGTTGTGGGTGGGTCGTTTTTTCATCTCTACTCTCATCTTTCAAAATTCTTAACCATTTGATTTTTTCGTATCACGATCAATTATTCCTTTTACGATTACAAATCTGTTGTTTACATGGTAAACAGTGTTATTATTAACAATTGTTTATAGCACAGGAACGATGCCTGAAGTTTTATTATCATATGTCCGGCTCTACTACTGGTTCATTATCCGTGTACTTCAGTGGTACAGGAACTGTAAAAACTCTGGCTTTTACAAAATCTAATGATCATGGCAACGAGTGGATACCGGCTGAGGTCAACATTCCCGCAGTGCAGAACTTACAGGTACAGGTTTTCTTTAAAAAATCTTCGATTAAAGTATTTCACATATATCGGTATGTGGTCCTAGAATCCTGAGAATGCATGCACATTTCTAGAATAGTATGCAGTGTACAATGTGATTGTAGAGAGTTTACTTTTTTAGATCAGTTTTGAGGGAGTGAGAGGGTCAGGATACACGGGAGATATTGCGATTGATTCTGTAGAACTTACGAGTCGTAACTGTTGTACGTACAAGTTCTTTTCTTAAAAAAAAAAACACACGAAAATGTTTCCCCACAAAGTACTTCTTTCTGACTGTTTTCATGTTACGCATTGTAATAATACTAGTACGATTCCACACGATACAATGTCTGTATTCAGCGTATGCTGCAGTTACTGTTCAACCTTCCATGACTACTGTCGACGACACGTCCACCGAGGATAGTAATATCACCAATAATATTGAGACTACGCCCAACAAACAAGTCCCGACTTCTACCACAAAGCCAAGAATAGCACTGTCTTCCAATGGTATTTTCACTTTCTTCACAGTTAATAAATATAAGGGTGAATTTGTCAGAAATTTCAAATGTTGCATGTTTCGATATCATTAGAATGATTTCAGGATCACCGCATTCACTTTGTGGCTCATTGAATGAGACGACTGACTAAACATGTCAAAAGCCAAGTTAAGAATGAAAGGCGAATATAACAAAAAGTGATCGATCTCATAACTCCTATAAGCAATACAAAATAAAGAGTTGGGCAAACACTGACCCCTGGATATACCAGAGGTGGAATCAGGTATCTAGGAGGAGTAAGCATACCCCCCTGTCAATGTATCATTTGTAAATCGAATTAAAGGACGTTTGGGCTAATATGAAATCGTCAAATTCAGTGAGTCAAAGTGAATACGGTAAAAATCGATTTAGTCTACCTTTGAATTAATGTTGACATCAGTGACATGCGGATTTGAAATTGGAGCCAGCTGTTTTGTGGAGAATATTGCGCCAAAACAAGTTCAAAAGAAAGATGGAACCATGGTAGAATTACAAATGGATGATTTTGACTGGACAGTGGGACATTCGGTACGAGGAATATATACTGTATATGATTATACCAGATTTATTCCAATATAATTATGAAGATCTTACCAAATTATTCCATACTTTGAGAGAAATTAAAATATCGGCAAATATTTCTTTCAGTAAATTGTCGTTTTTATAAATAGATACCAAGTTTAAAGTCACACATGCATACCAATATTCTAGGGTCCAACTTCATCCTCTAATACAGGACCAACTGAAGCATACAGAGGACTTCGATATGCTTTCATTGAATCGTCTAGTCCGAGACGAATGGGCGACAGAGCTGTTCTAAGAACTATTGGTACTCTCGGAGGTAATGGTTGTTATATTACAACAAATCTTTTAAATCACACTCAACAATTGTAAACATGCAGATCTATTTTAAAAAATCCCATAACTGCGTAAAGCACTTTGGATATTTAATTTGTACATGTATATACCAACTATCGAATGTATAATGTATGCATTCTTTTGACACAGAAAAGTACGTGTCGGGTTTCTTGTTTTGTGTCAATGTTAGTTGAAGTTCATAATGTTTTCAAATGGAAGGGGCTAGAAATTCCCTTAAAAACAGGCATAAATTATACACATTGTACACTGGTGATTTATTACACCTTTTGGTCTTATGTATAATATTAACGCTATATATAAACATATGTCTGTACATTGTAATATTAACGTTATATATAAACATTTGTCTGTACATTGTAATATTAACACTATATATAAACATATGTCTGTACATTGTAATATTAACACTATATATAAACATATGTCTGTACATTGTAATATTAACGTTATATATAAACATATGTCTGTACATTGTAATATTAACGTTATATATAAACATTTGTCTGTACATTGTAATATTAACACTATATATAAACATATGTCTGTACATTGTAATATTAACACTATATATAAACATATGTCTGTCCATTGTAATATTAATACTATATATAAACATATGTCTGTACATTGTAATATTTATAGGTTATAGACTTTGTATGGGAAAATATGACGACCGAGTTTTTTGGCGCGTAGACGGACCGAGCTTGCGAGGTCCGTCCGCGACAAAAAACGAGGTCGTCATATTTCCCATATAAAGTCTATAACCTTTTTATTATATACTTTCAATTTCATTTAGAAACTAACAATAATTTATTTTTTACAATTTCTTTATTGGTTTAACTGAGTAAAAGATGAAAAACACGAAAAATTTGAAAATTAATGACGTAGTAATTTGTTTGTGTATTGATTGTGACGTAATGTTTGCGGGCCGGAATGTTTCCGGGCATATATCGTGTGATATATGCCCGCAAACTTTTAAAGAAAAAAGAAGAGAAGAAATTGAAAGTATATAATAAATTGTAATATTAACGCTATCTATAAACATATGTCTGTCCATTGTAATATTAACACTATATATAAACATATGTCTGTACATTGTAATATTAACGCTATATATAAACATATGTCTGTACATTGTAATATTAACGCTATATATAAACATATGTCTGTACATTGTAATATTAACGCTATCTATAAACATATGTCTGTACATTGTAATATTAACGCTATATATAAACATATGTCTGTACATTGTAATATTAACGTTATATATAAACATATGTCTGTACATTGTAATATTAACGCTATATATAAACATATGTCTGTACATTGTAATATTAACGCTATATATAAATATATGTCTGTCCATTCTACAAAACAGAGCAACTACAAGGAAATTCAATAATATATAAGGTAGGCTGAATTTCCTCTGATATTTTAAAGCAAACTGCAGAGAAAGTCTCAATTTCATTTATTGTAAAATAAAAACTATCGAGAAAGAGAACACAAACAAGAGCTCATCAAAAAAGGAAAATTTTCCTCTACCTTTACTGAGTGAATTTACTTTTCCCTATTTCTACATGTAAACATGGATAAAATGTCGATCTATTTAAACATTTACAAGAAAATAGCCAGAAAACGTACATGTGAAAAAACTTCTATTTTCATATAACATTGCATCGACAATGAAAATATTTTTTTATATATTTCGAAAGCAGGGAATATATATGCTTTTAAAAATATATAAGGTACTGCATGTATAGTGGATATGTATTTTAATATTGCATGTAGTTGAGGGTAACATTGAAAATTTTCATCCCGAGAAAACCATAGCTTTATTATACTGAATGTTATATAAACAGACAAGCAGAAAAATTTAAGTCTGTTGACATTTGATCAATCACTGTCGTGCGATATTTCGTATATCGATGCAGGTATTCGCGTTTATTACAAACGTTCAAATGACGTCGTATAACAATCTACAGCAAACCGTACGTTTATGTGATAATTTTTAATATAATATCACCCGTTGTCAACTACTGTTACCCGTTGTTAGATACTATCACCCAACTAATCAAATTCGAGTATTTTACATGAAAGTATGACATACAAATCATATACTAGTACATTATGTCTGTAGTTTCAAAGATTTAAAGATACTCCTTTTATGTAGTCCTGTTTTTTTTACGCGCTATCGATCATATTGACCGATACGGTAGAGAGGGGGTAAGAAAAGATTATGAGTAGAGCATCTAAACTAGCCCCACGAGTTCAAAATATCATGCAAGATTACTCCGTTACTTTGGTCAGTTACAACTTCTAATAGTTCTGAATCTTTTCTCTCAGTGGTTTTTGGATAGAACCTTTTGATATAAACATGTAGCTTTCTGATGTTCAGTATATCAGTTGATGATCTCATGAAATGGAAAAACAAATAGGTTTATGTTAATTTTACTTTGAGGCAAAACCAATTAGCTTCTCAATTGTTTAGCACAACCGCGCAAGACACTATAACTGACTAGGGACTAGTTCAATACTTATTTGGCGCGAGTATACTTACATGTATATATTTTTTAATCCTATCTAGTGGAAATTCTTATGCGAATTGAGATTTAGAAAGGGTTTCGAAAGGACTACAAATTGTGGTAGAAGGCTTTCTTCCAGAAATCTATTTTGCACAATTTTACCATTTCTGATTGATTTAATTTATTGTAAATATTTATACCCCTAGACATGTATTCTCTTTAGAGAAGTCGAGAGGCATGCCCCTGTCCCGGGTTTAAATCACAACAGTTACTCTGATTACGTTAGCCTGCTTTTTTCTTAACTGGTCCCCTACAGTGACAGCTCCCAAGACCAGTTAACGTAAACCCGGGACAGGGGACATGTTGAAAATGGATTAAAAGCAAGTAAGTGTTGATTTCCTTGTAACAGATTTGTGCATTGCTACTAAATGTTTGAAAGCAAGTTGTTTATTGCGTAAATCCAGGCACATCTGAGTCGAAACGTCGGTCGAAGCATAAACCGTCACCGACTCCGGCATTTACACGTTTTCAAGAATCATAACATGAATGCTTGTGAAGAGAAGTCGATGAAGGCTATGCCTCTCGACTTCTCTAAAGAGAATACTAGACATGTACTACCGTTCCAATAACGGCGTGTCGCTTCGCTTTATCGCGCGGGCAAATTTAACTCACTGATGGTCGTCTGGTGTTTGGATGACCACGCTATGCCATTCTGTTTTCAAGCGAAGTAGTATGCTGTTGTTTGAACGATAGTACTTACTTTACAACATCTGAATTTGTTGCAAGTCTCTACTATTTGTAATAAGAATTACAAAATTGAAAACACTATATTTCCTTGATCGAGCTTGCAAATGTCTTGGCGAGACTTCTCAATAATTTCAATGAAACAGGTTTTAGTTTTGTTCTAAGTGACTAATTACATTGAATGAATGACGTAGTGTGGTCATCTAAACTCACTTTTATGGATACCATACGATCTTATCAAACGTAGATAGATGTTATTCAGATAGGTCAGATAATTATGAATTTAAGCAGCTTCTTAATTGTAAAAAAAAAAAAAAAAAAATTATCGTACTTAAAAGATTATACAAATTTTTATTGGCCATAAGAGATTACATGTCCTCCATGTTAACTGCATGCGATGTACAATATTATAGGATTAAACATTCTTTTTGAAGAATTTATCGATGTGTAAACTCGGGACATTTTACTCACAAACTGAATAAAGGTGCGAAGCAATTCGTTCATTGTATTATCAATTTCAAAAAATTGTATTGTTACCCCCGCACTATGTTATTTGTTTTCAAGCGCGAATGTATACATGGCGTTTTTTGGATTTATTGGTGTGTAAATTCTCGTTTAGATTTATTTCTGTCCAATCAAAACAAATATAATAAGTGATATTGGAATTATTGTATTATATACATATATTATAATACACATGTTGCATTCAATTTTACTGTTGTTGTCAAGCAGTGAATTAAATTTGAATGCTCGGTAAAGCAAAGTGGCACACTGTTATTGTAACGATAGTAAATTGGATAATGTATATATTTTCCAATAAACAACACTGACTATTATAAAGGACTTAATTGATTAACCCGATATTTTGTCTGGAAATTTAGTTTTTTGGCCAATAACCTCCACATTTTAATATTCCATCTTAAATTTTGAGGAGACAAGATATTGCTTATATACATTTTTTAAAACTGAAAATACTCCTAGAGTGTTCTATCAAACTTTGTGTATTTTAATTGCGAAAAGGTCAATACCTATTCTAATTAGTCTACTAGTATTCTTCATATCGTCAACTCCCATGATATTACATTTTCACCTGCATATGGTGTTCATGTCTCTCAATTGATTCGATACGCATGAACATGTTCGAAGTATGATCAATTATGAAATCGAGGCAGACCACTTGTAAACAAGTTGATGTCACAGGGGTTTCAACTTTCGCATTTAATGTCAGTATGTCGCAATACTCTAATGTCATTTTAATGGTTTAATTTGCAAATACAAACTATCACTGGGTCGAATGCTGTCTGATGTGCTTCATACAAATTGTTAGGGAGTTCTTTGTATACTGTATTTTGACTACGGATTTCTCGGTTTACCTTATCAAGATACAGGGTGCACGGTGGGTGTGAACGGTTAACAGGGGATGCTTTCTCCTCCTAGGCACCTGAATAAACCTCTGGTGTGTCCAGGAGTCCGTGTTTGCCCTTCTCTTGATTTTGTATTCATTATAGGAGTTATGCGATTGACCTCTGTTCGTTATCTATATTGTTTTAATGAAATGGTTGATTTATGTTCCTTGTGTTATCTTGATCAATAACAGTCACAACTAATTTATTCAAAAACATTATTAGTATATTTTACGTGCAGAAAGTTAAAGTTAACACATTGTAGCATATTAACAAGCTCGCTAACCCATTTCTCTTTCTGTTTTTGTAATTCCCTTTCAATGTATAAATAAGATATATACTTCTAAAACGTTGACAATGCTATAAAACTCAGGTTTAAACCTTTTTGATAAATATCTTTTTATATCATTCTCAGTTTTGATTAGCCTAGCATTGTTGTCTGGAGATTTGTTACCATTAATTAGCTTTCGTCTCGAGTTGACAGTATTTCATACGGTGCATCATTCAGTGCTTAAATGTTTTTAGAAACAACCCAGTGTCTCAGCTTTTCGTACCACATGTACGGGACTCTGAATGGAATGGGAACACTGAGCGTCTACTATACCGGAAGTAAAGGAATGGTCAACAGGATATTCAAACGATCAGGAAATCAAGGAAATTCATGGAACAGAGTTGCTGTAGAAATCCCGCCAACAAACGGACTTCAAGTATATCATTACATTACCTGTACTGCCATATATTCACGTAATTTATTCTCGGTGACATGTAGACGTATGCCAGTGAACATCCAATCTGCAAACATATCAATCAAATTACAAGAGACATGGATTTGTTACAAATCGTGGACAATTTGTAAACGCAGCCGTAGTCGACTTGTTTTCTAATTTTGATGTATCCCTTTCCAATGAAACGCGTAAAAATGTTACCAGAAGTTGCGGAAGACTCGCAGCGTATATACAGAATAGATGGAAACGATCTAGAAACGGTTGTCGCTTTGCTTTTCGTTCGCCATTATGAGAAATTTGCATAGTTCTCCCCTCTAAAAATAATCCTATCAAAACGTGATTAATTTACACAAACATCCAACCCTTAATTTATTTATTACCTTCAAACTATTTCCTTGGGTGTTATTTATATCACATTAACTCGTTATCTTCTAATTACACTAGTTCACCACTTAAAACAGCTGACAATGTGTTCATGTAGTTACCCTTAGTGTTTCTCAATGTTACGGTTAAGAGAGAGTTTTTAGTAAATACTAATAATTATATGTTTTCCACCTCTGTAGATATATTTTGAGGGCGTCTGCGGATCAAATTACAGAGGCGACATAGCCATTGATGACGTCATCCTGAGCGAGGGGATATGTGGTACGAGTGGTGCTTTTCCTCTAGAAAGTGGATCATTGTCAATAATAATTCTGTTACTACATATCTTGTCTAAGTACCAATAAAAGTTGTTCTGAAAAATGTTAGAAATTGTGTTGTATTTCTGAATATTAGATAAAGAGGTAAGTGGAAATTACATTCGTAAACATATATTTATAACATTACTTTATGCTAGGAATGGTAAGTGAGGTGGTAGGAAATTGATTATATACATGTATATAAGCGAGACTTGAAACAACTTAATGCATCTTTACAAATCACGGCTTCGACTGTGTAAATTGATACAATTGTTTAACACGGAAAATTTCAAAGATCTTTGTCACCTTGGAATATATACATGTATATATAATACCATAATCCTAAGAGAAAATTGTAATCCATGATTCTGATATTTGTAATTACGTAGGTATATATGTTCTCCAGTAAATGTACCGCCGCCATGTTTATATTGTTTGAAATATTGAACTGACAAGCTGTAAAGCTTAAAGTAATAAGGAACTTGAACTTGATTACGCTGACACAGCATCTGAGCACGTATTATTGTGAAGCAGCCGGCTTTGTCTAACAATCAAAATATAACGCGTTGCGTGTTTATTTTACGTCCCTTCGAGAATTTTTTCACTCTTTGAGACGTCACAAGCTGTTGGTGAAGTGCCACAAATTTAGATCTATGCTTAGAAGCTTACGACCGAAGCAGTGAGGGTTCTTTATCGTGCCAACGCCTGTCGCGACATGAAATCTCCGTTTTTAAGGTCATTCGAAAGCCCCCATGATTCTCACTTCTAAATGCCGAGCGTTTTGCGGAGGAGCAATCGCTACCTATGTCTGAGCTACCGCAACCGATCAAAATATAAAGTAGGTTGCTTATAAATTTGATACTGTGTCTAAAATTTGTTTTGTATTTTTTTTCAATTACCCATATTTGGTTTTTAAAGGGACAGATTCATTTTCTTTTTCGAGGAATAGATATTTTTTTTCAATTTGATGTTAATTAAAGAACTTAAATACAACTCATTTAAAGATGACAACCAAAATTTGGACCTTCTTATACAAGAATAAGAGAAATGGTTTAGCCTTAACACTACGTTAAGTAAACAATTAAGACTCGAACCTTGTTTATGTTAATAAACAAACCAGTAAAATGTTAATAACATTCTAATTTTACACTGACACAAATTTAACTTTCAAATGACACATTTTATCTAAAGAATAATTTAAATGTGATATGTAATGTGTATTATAAACTTAGACCGATTACGATTCGTAAACATTAATTTACCTCCATCTTTGTTTACACAATAAATATGATGAACTTCTGTCAAGTTGTATATAACCACCCTTTCATTTTTTGTGATACCTTTTAAACACATTAAACGGTAGATTTTGGTCATGATTTTTGATAAAAATATTTTTTTCATTTTTGATGGTAAACATTAAAAATATAACTGATTTAATATTGCAAGAATAAAAGCAATATTATAGCATTAGATATGTGTTATGTAAACAAAGACTCCAGTCTTTTTATGTATACAAACAAATAAGTGAAATATTGATTTTGTAATATAAAGCATCTTTATTTTGCATAGTCACAAATTTTAACTTTCAGATGACATATTCTACCCAAAGAAGGCTTGAAATATGAAAGATATAATAAACTTGGATCGATATCCATTTCTTTTGAAAATTTTGTAAACAATAACATACCGCAATCTTCTCTCTAGAATGAGCTTCTGTGATAATGTATAACCTTGATTTTTATACGTGTGAACCCTCTTAACCGACACATTAGACAGTAGATTTTGATCATTAAAAGTGAAAGAGAAAATTTGGGGGGGGGGGGGGGGGGGAATCGTGAATCGGTCCCTTTAAAAATAAACGCGAGAAACAAAACTTTGGGGGAAATCGTGAATCAGTCCCTTTAAGAAATGATAACGACTACCATATAAATGTATCGTCGACTGACCAGTTTCGGTGACCTTAGTGATAAACCGTGATTTTCTCATTAATCACTTGGATTAGATAAATAAATAATACACCTACCTTTAAAGTAATTAAATTCCTTTACTTTCATCCAAAAATTCCAACTCCATTGGTACGTTAATATATTTTCGTAACAAAAAACATTTCACTTTGTGGTCTTAAAACGGTGACGTCACCTATTTCGGTGACCATTGTTAATAAAGGTTTGCCAAAAGTTTGTAACTGTTAAAACGTATATACAGGAGGACTGTGCAACTAAACGTCAATGAATAAAATAATATAGTGTAGAATTCTAGACTTTTGGTTTACTTTATATTAATTTGAAGGTTTGCTTGAAAAAGCAGTAAGTGAGTGGGCTTATTTTTGGGGTGCTCGTGTTGATTTTTTGCATACTCTTCTTCTAGTTGTTCATTTTCGGGGGGAAATTGAAGACGTACTCTATGCATGTATATGTTTGCAAACATTACGGCAAAATTGATGACGCAATCTACACCCGGAAACGAGAACGCGCACACGTAAACAAAAGGTCACCGATTCTGGTCAGTCACCGAAATAGGACAGTCGACGATATAAGGTAAGTAGTAGAATAGATATTTGTCAATCTCTCTTCATATTGCAGGATGCGCAGGGGAACCTTGTCGACATGGTGGAAGGTGTGATTCTGACGGAGTAGCCGGATACACGTGTGCCTGTGTCGGTGCTTACGGGGGCAACAACTGTGAACTCTTAGGTAAGAGTATCATAAAAACAGTAGGAGAAATGTTATCCACCCACACACACCCCTCTCCCAAACGCGCTAGACTAGAGTGCTGCAAGTTAAGACATCTATTATACATTTATAAGAACGTGTGAGGAACCGAGAGAAAAAAGAACCATTAGATACTTAATATTCCACTTTTTGGACCCCAAAATTAACTTTACAGGTAATTTCATGCTTTTAAAAACATTCG
Source organism: Ostrea edulis (assembly GCF_947568905.1). NCBI lineage: Eukaryota > Metazoa > Mollusca > Bivalvia > Ostreida > Ostreidae > Ostrea > Ostrea edulis. The sequence continues at coordinate 48,287,757 of NC_079169.1, read as the reverse complement.
TTATCCTACGGGTCTTAACTTCATTTTCCACTTAAAAGGACTAAACTGTTTTCTATTTGTTAAACAATATGTCACATCTGAACGTCACTTGCTGCAAACATTTTTCAAAATATGATGAAAATGAAAACTAAATTTCTGTTTTAATTGGTAAGTAAAATGAATACAATTTACAGTATGACGTGTACATTTCAATGATTCTTTCAATTGAGGCCAAAACAATGGGGGGATTGATTGATTAAATATTGTTTAACGTCCCTCTCGAGAATATTTCACTCATATGGAGGCGTCACCACTACGGGTGAAGGGCTGCAAAATTTATGCCTATGCTCGGCGCTTATGGCCATTGAGCAAGGAGGTATCTTTATCGTGCCACACCTGCTGTGACACGGGACCTCGGTTTTTGCGGTCTCATCCGAAGGACATCCCCATTTAGTCGCGTCTTGCGCCAAGCAAGGGTACTGAGGACCTATTCTAACCCAGATCGGGGGGGGGGGGGGGGGGGGAGAGGATTTTATATAGATTTACATAAGGAGTATTAATATTTTCAACTCTTGAACACCATTGAAAACTTACAAGTCCCTTAATCTTTTAAGAATTCTATATATGTGCTTATTACACATGTACAACTAAACCAAGCTAAAATTAATATGATTAACCCATGCAACCATTTTTTGTTTCTATCAGGCATCGTTAAAGTTAGATCCCGTCCGAAATTTGAATCTGTTAATGAGGTTATTATGAATTGATTTGTGAAATGTGAATCTGTTAATTAGGTGATTATGAATTTATTTATGAACGTGCAAATGCTAATTTTGAGATATTTATTTTTTGAAGTACTTCGGTATCGATACTGTAAATCCACCACATGCTTCGACATTAGATGAGCTGATGCATGTTTTCGACTTCAGGAACCCTTGGGTTTGCCATTTGCAACAAGTGTTACATGTATTATAACATAGTCAGTGATAAACGAATGCGAACTCATAATTAGAGTTGTCGCAATTCCCAAAACTTATCACTAACCCCAATCAGAGATACACACAGGAACATCAATTACGTTATAGACTCACACACATACACACAGGGATATCAATTACGTTATAGACTCACACATACACATAGGGATATCAATTCTGTTATAGACACACACATACACATAGGGATATCAATTACGTTATAGACTCACACACATACACACAGGGATATCAATTACGTTATAGACTCACACATACACATAGGGATATCAATTACGTTATACTCACACACATACACATAGGGATATCAATTACGTTATAGACTCACACATACACATAGGGATATCAATTACGTTATAGACACACACATACACATAGGGATATCAATTACGTTATAGACACACACATACACACAGGGATATCAATTACGTTATAGACTCACACATACACATAGGGATATCAATTACGTTATAGACACACACATACACATAGGGATATCAATTCTGTTATAGACACACACATACACATAGGGATATCAATTACGTTATAGACTCACACACATACACACAGGGATATCAATTACGTTATAGACTCACATACATAGGGATATCAATTGCGTTATAGACTCACACACATAGACATAGGAACATCAATTATGTTATAGACTCACACAAACACACAGGGACATTAATTACGTTATAGACTCACACATATACATAGGGATATCAATTACGTTATACTCACACACATATACATAGGGATATCAATTACGTTATACTCACACACATAGACATAGGGATATCAATTACGTTATACTCACACACATACACATAGGGATATCAATTACGTTATAGACTCACACACATACACATAGGGATATCAATTACGTTATAGACACACACATACACATAGGGATATCAATTACGTTATAAACTCACACATAGACATAGGGATATCAATTACGTTATAGACTCACATATATACACATAGGGATATCAATTATGTTATAGACTCACACATAGACATAGGAACATCAATTATGTTATAGACTCACACAAACACACAGGGACATTAATTACGTTATAGACTCACACACATAGACATAGGGATATCAATTACGTTATAAACTCACACATACATATAGGGATATCAATTACGTTATAGACTCACACATATACACATAGGGATATCAATTACGTTATAGACTCACACATATACACATAGGGATATCAATTACGTTATAGACTCACACATATACACTTAGGGATATCAATTACGTTATAGACTCACATATATACACATAGGGATATCAATTACGTTATAAACTCACACATACATATAGGGATATCAATTACGTTATAGACTCACACATATACACATAGGGATATCAATTACGTTATAGACTCACACATATACACATAGGGATATCAATTACGTTATAGACTCACACACACACATAGGGATATCAATTACGTTATAGACTCACACACATAGGGATATCAATTACGTTATAGACTCACACACATACACATAGGAACATCAATTATGTTATAGACTCACACAAACACACAGGGACATTAATTACGTTATAGACTCACACACATAGGGATATCAATTACGTTATAGACTCACACACATAGGGATATCAATTACGTTATAGACTCACACACATAGGGATATCAATTACGTTATAGACTCACACACATAGGGATATCAATTACGTTATAGACTCACACACATAAGGATATCAATTACGTTATAGACTCACACACACACACATAGGAACATCAATTATGTTATAGACTCACACAAACACACAGGGACATTAATTACGTTATAGACTCACACACACACACACATAGGAACATCAATTATGTTATAAACTCACACATACACACATAGGAACATCAATTATGTTATAGACTCACACAAACACACAGGGACATTAATTACGTTATAGACTCACACACATAGGGATATCAATTACGTTATAGACTCACACACACACACACATAGGAACATCAATTATGTTATAGACTCACACAAACACACAGGGACATTAATTACGTTATAGACTCACACACATAGGGATATCAATTACGTTATAGACTCACACACATAGGGATATCAATTACGTTATAGACTCACACACATAGGGATATCAATTACGTTATAGACTCACACACATAGGGATATCAATTACGTTATAGACTCATACACATAGGAACATCAATTCCGTTATAGACTCACACACACACACATAGGAACATCAATTATGTTATACACTCACACAAACACACAGGGACATTAATTACGTTATACACTCACACATATACAATCGTATTTTGAATTTTTCATTCTGCATGGACACTGTCAAAGTAACGTCAACTCAAACAATTGTAAAATCTCAACGGTATGCAGTTGCCATGGAGCTTAACATCCCAATGTAGATATTTATAGACACTTTAAAAATATCAATACAACGCAAAGTAAAATAATATCAATACACGTATAGTAATCACTTTGTTCATCCGTCTGTCCTCCGTCAAAACTTTCTATGGCACGCATAACTTTAAAAATGCCTGAGAACATTTTCATATTTTATATACATGTATAATACTTGGATTAGACAGAGCAAGTTTTCAGATGTATCGCGGGGCCCATTTTGACTAATGGTGTTTATAGCTTTTTAAATTACTTTTACAGTCAATTTTACCACGTGCACGTTTGAAAACGGAATCTGTTCTTTTCTATCTCAATCGAAAGACGATGATGCAGACTGGAGCGTTGGAATGGTATGTTGTTTACAACTAAATGTGGTCCTTTTACAAACAAAATTAACCAAGATTTTAGAGCCCTCTATATTAGACACTCAGAAGTTGATAACAAAGTAACTTTTTCTTCTGATTATTGATTTTACCGTTAATATTGTTATCATTATTCTATTTATGAATTCCTCTTTTCGTCAGTCTACGCCAAGTGCTAACACAGGTCCACAGACACCGCTGGATGGCAATTTTGCTTATACAGAATCCACATTTAAAAGCCGAGGAACTACCTATATATTAAGCACTGGTGGAACTCAGTTAGGTATCGTAATTCGTGTTGACAATTCAGTCTGGTTATCAACAAGAACCCCATGGGTCACATCGCTCATTTTCCAGAGTAAAACGATAGATCCCAATTAAAGCTCTGCTTTGACCCGGGAGGGGTGTTATTATAGTTAGGAGCAAGTCATACTACATGAGGATAATACTATCATAGTGCATTTATATATTAGTAAAGTTGTCCTCTGGATTCAGTGGATATTGGGAATAGATTTTTCACAGCATTTTTCTGTGAATGTCTATGTGATTCTTGCTCTTGCCCCCAGAGTTCACTGTTCAGGATCAATTTCAAGCATCAAGGTCTGTCTTATACAGTTTGATCTATGCAGGGTTTTTGATAACCTGTCACTATTTTTAAAATTTCTGAATCAAATCCTTTTGGAAAACACGACTTTCCGTGTCGATAATTCGGAATCTCCTTTACGCAAGAATACTGTGGTAAGTTTGGTTAAATTGACTCGGTGGTTGTTGAGCAGAAAATGCAAAAGTGAAAAATTAATATCAGACAAAAAGACAGAGAGAAGGCGGAGATAACTTGATAGCAACTCATACAATATGAACGTATACCTCACTAAATCTGATCATTTTATGAAGATAGCAATGATTTCATCTTCACACTTCTGCCATTTAGAAATGATCTTTCAGCTAACCAAAACTGGTGTTTGTCCTTTGATTACTGTATGTATGGATGGAACATGGGGGTCCTTGCCGTGAGATCCGGGTCCTCCGGAGGAGCAGTATTGTACCGTTGGTATACGTTTGGTGAAAAGGGTTCACAGTGGCAATCCCAGAGAGTCTCTATTGCAGCTGCTCCAAGACTGGTGGTAACTAGTATTTATTGCAGCAACTGCTTTCTCGATTATATATGTTCATTGTGGTTTCCATTATGTTCTCTGAATTACCTAACTATAATATTTTCTGTTTCATATTGTGTTAATGTCGTGACTAAAAGGGATATTTTTTCTAAATTGTAGATTGAGTTTTTGGCAATCAGAGGATGGGGATATCGAAGTGATATTGCCATAGATAACGTGTCACTGACTCCTGGATCATGTTCCTGACAAACGGAACTACTCAACATTGATGCACTTCCGGTGACATGTTGAAAGATAACAGATATAACCAACAGTTTTCTTGTCTTAAAACTAGTACAATCGTCAAAGTGCCAGCAACTGAACAGCATCACGACCAAACAACTTGCCGATTTCATGCATACAAAACTTTTTAAAATTCTTTATTGCTGTTATTGTTGCATCTAAAAAGATTCTCTATGATTTTTTGGATATATTGTTATTATGAAAACACAACAGTTAAACTTTAGATCATGGTATAAGTAATTTGAAAAGTAATTCAAAAGTATTATGAAATGGAATTGTTAATGTGTTCATATTTGGTTTTCTATTATTTGATTTAGCAAAAACGTTCTAGAATTTAGTAAATATCTTCGTTTTGTTTTCTTCTGGATTTTACATGACCTTCGCCTAAAAATACATATGTACATATTGTACATGCATGTACATGTACGTCATTGTCGTTTAAGAAATTATGATATCAAATACCCCGGGCTATTCTTAGGACTGATGAATATCGACTGCATATAACATGTTACGAAGTACCCGTAACACTCAATTTCTTTTGTTGCATTTTTGTTTTCGTTGCGAGCAAGATGAGATATTCGGTAACGTAATACAATACACGCCTTTCCTGGCGTTCATTCATTTGAGAACGGACAACCTAATTCTACTCTTCTATTTAGGTTTTGTTCAAACTTTGATATTTGATAGAGCAAATGAATGAAAGTAGTTGATCAATATAAAACAAATTCTGCTTTTAAGTATTTGTAGAACGTATGGAGCATGTCAAAAGTTGATAAAAATCTACTCCAGTTTACTGTAAACAAAGTTTTCACATAGTCGCTCAACGTTTTAGATATATATACTTAAATAAGAAAAATTGTCTTCCTGTAAACATAATATTTACAAGGTATATCACGTCGCCATCTTGGTTTTCTTTACCAGCACCATCCTTGCAATTTTTGGCGAAAAGTTTGGCGATTTAATATGATAATTAGACTCCTTTCGTCTAGCAGCAAATCTGTCAAGGTCTTACCTCTCACATAGTCATGGTGAACTGGAAATAAAGTCCATTTATCGGCTATTATCAACCGTTAAATGTCGTCTACTGCTTCCCAAATGCGAAAAATCTGTATAAGGTGAAAACTCTATGAGTATAATTCACAAGTTTTCGAACTACCATGTTTTGGGATAGGCCGAGCAAAACTTGTTTCTAATAAACCTTTGATAGTATATCACTGATATATGGCACAAAAGTAGCTGTTCAAACTCAACATAAATACCTATACTTTAGATTACAAAATATTATTAATATTTCTAGTTTGAATCGACATTTCTAGTTACGGGGGATATGAAAACGATCATGGAAGATTGCTGAAGTGAACGCCGATATATAAAACCCTCTTCATGATTTGATTGTTGTTAATCAAATCGCCCACAATGTGAGCCAAAATTTGAAACGGGTAGGTTGCAATCCAAGTTTGTATCTTTTTTGCCCTAGATGGAGGAGGGTTGAAGACTCCAAAATGGTCATTTTTGTTAAAAATACGGATTGAGTGGGTAAAACTACAGTAACCACGCCTCTAGATCCACAGAAGCCGTATGGGGGCGAACATCACCGTTTGTATGTTAGAATTTTACTGTACATAAGTTTATATATCTAGAAATTCAATTATCAAGAGTATCATTTTTTATGGGTACAGCTGCATGTAGTCACACAAGTTTTTAATATTGTCTATGATTTCTCGGATCTACATTCCTGGTGCACTACGTGGTATGTTTGATGAGTCTTGATAGAAATATTTACGATACACGTACATGTACTTGGCAGTAACATTGCAGCGATAGGAAACGGCGTGTCTTTCGTCATCGAAGCACTCGCTTGTGCGTTGCCATATTTGGTGGTCTGAGTATGTACTCCAATGGCGTATCTTTTAAGGGTTTATAATCTGGACTTTTGGAGCACGAATAACGAGCACAATTTGGAACATGTTCAGAAAAGTTTTATAACCAATCTCCAGAAAAGGTGTAACACAGTCTTTGTTGGTAATTTCGGTATATACGTGATTTCGATACAAAATGGAATAATCACACAACTTATCTCATTTATATGTAATGCTTTAACAAAAGGAAGCAAACAGAGAATACGAACAACAACAAAAACACCTGGAATTTTCCAAGAATGAATGCACTTATTAGTTAGTTGTTGGCTCTCTATAGACATTGAAGCTCACAGTCTCCAACAATCGATAACATTAAAGTCCGCGTTCTTGTTAGTCTATAGACATTAATACACATGGTTTCCAATATTTTATAGACATCAAAACACACCGTCCCCAATACTGTATAGACATTAAAACACACCGTCTCCAATATTTTATACATATAAAAACACACGGTCTCCAATATTTTATAAACGCACGGTCTCCAATACTTTATAGACATTAAAACACACTGTCTTCAATATTCTATAGACATTGAAACATTCGGTCTCCAACACACAGTTTTGGAGTGTTTCATGTATTTCGTAATGAGTGATCGATGTACAACATGGAAAAAATGTCTGATCCAATCGGAAATAAAACGTCAAAACATACTTAAAGTTTGTTGTTTCAGTTTAAATGAGATTGTTATTGTTTTGACGAAATTCTTTGAAAATGACATCGTCACTGATACATGTATCAGAAAATACGGCCACTGTAACTTGAAACATGAAACTAGAAATATATATTTCAACTAGCTGGAAATACAGTACACGACACGAGTTTTATACACCCCACCGTGGAAAGACCACGGTGGAAAATCCACGGAGATACACCGTGTCCTCCGTGTTCCACGGTGTGTGTTATTTGCGAATACACACAGCTGCTAAGAGCTTTGTTCTGGCCACGGGCGCCTTGCGGGAGATGTGAAAATGTGCCGCAGGCCAAATAATCAAGATAAGGGTGGAATTTTAAGAAAAGAAAAAATGTCAATATTTTCCCCCCTGATATTTATATTGTTTTTCAACATATTGAGCCGATTCCAACGATACCAAACACTATATATTATGTTTTTAAGAAAACCTGGTTTTGACTTTTTTTCTTTTAGCCTTCTTTCTTCATTAAAATATTCTTAAATTCTATGTTTAAATAATGCGTACTTGCAGTCAATTCCTGTTTTGAATGCGAATTAGTATATTCAGTAAATGAAAAACATACATGTACAACATGTGATAGGGATATTTAATTAATTACCGATGTGCTCTCTCTCTCTCTCTCTCTCTCTCTCTCTCTCTCTCTCTCTCTCTCTCTCTCTCTGTGACAAATGCGCTGTTTAACATAATTACCTGCATCATATTGTGTTGATATGTATCTTGACAAATATAACTTGATCCAATATAGAAATTAGAGCATTGTCGATGATTAACAAATTGGAATTAATTTATTACGTAATTAATAGAAGCAAAAATACAAACCATCGACTGATTTATTTTTAAAATCCCGAGTTAATTACATTTGACCGAGACTTATGTTCGATGTACTTTGATAGAGGTTTTCATAAAAAAAATGTTCATCGGGAGTGTTTGGATAATGCAATGATTTTTGTATAAAAAGTATATACCATGCAAATTCCTAGGGTCTTTCTCACAGTATAACTAAATTACGGTTAGCTAGTTTGGGTTTTGACTTCTCATAAAAAGTGTGAAATATATTGGGTCGGCGCGATATCAGATCTAGTCTAAGATCACGGGTATCTTACGCCGACCCAATATATTTCACACGCAAGAAGCTAAGCACTTCTGTTGATTTCAAATACACGGATTAGCTGACCCCCATTGTTCTACTGAGGCGAAAACCCCTTCGAATTTGCATGGAATGTACGAGTTATGCACAGGTCATTGTTATAGTCATACATCATAGTACCGCTAATCCGACAAATATTTTTTTTTATTTTGAATAAGTTATTGAATGACGAAGTATGACCAAACTGCAGATTGAACTTTAAAGAGCCCCGTGCTAACATTACTTATATTTTTCAATGTATCAGAAGGAGTATGTTGTCGGTTAAGTTGTATAAATTTCTTGACAAGCAATAAAATAACAACAAAAATGGTGCTTAAATTTTCCGATTACGAAAACCTTTCAAGTTTTCAAAGTACACCCTCTCCGATTCTACGTGCTTGTAATCAATATTTAAGGATGTAAATCCTCGGTGTCAAATGCAACTAGTTCATGAAAAAAAACACTAATATAAATATAAACAGAAATGACTTAACGATTATTTGCTTTTATTCATATACGCTATCGATTATTAAAATCTTTAATTTAATCTTTAGATGCATTAGATAATGAAAGCAAGAGAGAGAGAGAGAGAGAGCATTGGTAATCATTGATTATAATATTCATGAATGTATGCAGATACGGGAAGTTTAATACGTTCAGTATAAATCTTGAAAGTACAATTTCTTTCTGATTAATTATCCATCCCCTTTCATTCTGATATTTTTTTTATTTCCCATTTTGTTTTCTTTACATGTTAAATTTTTCGGCTGGTCCGGGTTAGGACTAATGAATGAGTCCCCCCCCCCCCCCCCTTCTAAAACGATGTTACGTGCTTAGCTGTCTATCTCCCTCTCTGTCAAAAATAAAATAAATACATGCTATATATACTGCAACATCATTTGATTTACTGGATAATTCTTCATAATACATGTTAATGCAAGCGGACTATCTAGGCTTCTTTTTTTTTCATCTTCGTTAGCCGAGATTATTCGTGCACGAAGGCACAGTTGACTCAAAACCCATTGCTAGCGGAGATTAGATGAATTTTACCCCCGTATTATGTTATAACTGACCAAAACCTAGTACGTTTGTTTTACAACTTTCATTCAGAAGATTCAGAAGTTATTGAGTTACTGAATAAACGAGAAAACGTCTTCATTTTTATTTCAATCGTTGTCAACTCCTTTGTGATATTTCAAGACTACATGTACTCAATTCAATTTATTGGATCTCATCACCATTATGCAATGGTATACAAAAATATAAAGACAAAAAGCTGTTATATATACATTTAGTAAATAATACATGCGTGTAATAAAGTATTTATCAAGTTAGAAAAAAAAAACTTTAAAAAACGTGTTATTATTAATGTGAAGTATGGGCATTCTAATGAAATTTTCTTAATGAAAGTACGGAATTTTCTAAAGGTTTGTTTAAAAGTAAAGATAGTTTTAATATTTATTTGTTTATGTGATAAAAATTTGATTCTTTGCTCACATTGCTTCACAGTTGAGTACATAATGAAATTCATATCCAATGTAAACATGTACATGTATATAGCTGACCTTAATCACATATTCCTAATTACAATGAAAACTTTACGTAAAAATAAACTATTGCTTATGGTACACATTTCTTTGAACTGCTGTTTATCAAATTGAAATTACTGGCATGTGATTGTCGTTGTTCATGACCCTTCTTTTATTTGGTGAAATTGTGCTGCACGTGCCGTGAAACAATGTACCGACGAGTGGTAGGAATAACACAGGTGTTTATATACAGGATGTCGAGAATTTGGGCGTTTCATAAAAAGGTGTGAACGTCTGCAGGGAAGTCTACATACGGATATGAACCGAAAACACCAACGTATCATTAAACAACAATTACAAGAAATGAATGATTTATAGCTAATTTCTAAATAAGTAATGGGGTGTGGGCATGTATGCTGGCCAAGCGAAAAGGTTTTTTGGGTGAATCATTTCGGAAATTATTTCTTTGTTTTATCACACGGAGGTACACGGTGGCATCGACGGAGGTACAGGTGACATCCACGGAGATGCGCGGTGGCATCCACGGAGATCCTCCGTGGACTTCAATGTCTAGCTCGCGCGGAAAAATAGGACTTCAAAGGTGCCGACAATTTTAAAGGTCCACCGTGTTTGGGGCAAATTTGTTCCACCGCGTTGCGTGGAACACGCATAAAACTCGTGTCGTGTACTGTACCTTTAACATTTACACAATTCATTTTGTAAATAAAACCACGTAAAAATGAATGTTAGAGATACCCCTCACAGGGTTTATTTGTGAGTTATAAATTGTAATACAATGAAATGTGAAGATAACGAACAGTGATCAATCTCATAACTCCTATTAGCAAAACAAAATAGATAGTTGTTCAAACACGGACCCCTGGACACACCAGAGGTGGGATCAGGTGCCTAGGAGGAGTAAGCATACCCTGTCGACCGGTCACACCCACCGTGAGCCCTATATCCTATTCAGGTAAACGGAGTTATCCACATTCAAAATCAGTGTGCCAAGAACAGCTTAACAATCGGTATGAAACACGTCAGACAGCATTTGACCCAATGATAGGTTGTTTTGACGAACTAGATCGTTATAACGACCATAGAATATGCGAAATGCTGACTTCAATCGAGAATGTTGAAACCCCTGTACCATCGACTTGTTTGTCAGTAGCTTACCTCGATTTAAAAACTGACTATACGCAGAACAAGCTCTTGCATATCGAATCAGTTGAGATATATAAACACCATATGCAAGTGATAATGGAATATTGTTACATAAATATGGGAAGTTGACGATGGAGAAGCTGAAATTATTCCGTTTGTCATACAGTTGAGTTGTCAGTTTGCCGTTAATGTCTACTTTCAATAAAATATCTAAGTATGAAGCAGAAATGGACGACTCTGTGGTGTCCTTTATTTTGAGCTCATAGGGATATATCAAATCGACATATGAATGAAAGTTATTATTGTTAATAGACAAAACGTCATCGATATATCGAAATGTCGAATTGAAGGCCACAGCGAGATATTTTTTCTCCTCACGTAGAAGTTTTTGAATAAATTCTGCTTCATATGAATATAGAAACAGGTCAGCTAACAAAGGAGCACAATTCGTGCCCATGAGAATTCCAACAGACTGTTGGAAGACCTGATCACCAAAGACCACGAAGATATTGTCAATGAGGAACTCTAGCATATTGTTTATTTCAACTTCAGAGTACTTCTGTGTGGAATCAGAGTGGTGTTTAACAAAGTACGTTTTTGAATGACTGATCACTAGATATGAATATTTCCGTTTTCCATTTGTGTTGAAGAAGCAACTGTCTATGATGTCAAAAAGTCTAGTCTTTAATTTATCGTGAGGAATGTTCGTGTATAGTGTTGAAAAGTCATAGGTTTTAATGTTACTAATTTAGGAAAAATTCTTGCGATTTCAAGTTTACTAAAAGTTCTTTAGAATTTTTTAGAATCCACATTTGATTAACACCACATCTGGCATATGTAGTCGCACAGTGAGTTTGAAGTTTCTCCTTCGCAGCTGTTCATATTTTCGTGAGGAGCAAAGATAGGGGCTTGGTAGAGCACTTACTGGATCCAGCAATGTATCTTTGTTTGTAAGGGTTTTTATGTAGTTTAGGAATCCAGTATAGGTACGGTAACTCATATTCATTTGACTCATTGACTGGGATATTAAATGTGTCTAAAATTGAAGCATGGTTTTGAAGAACTTCATCTTTTGAAAGGGCAGTTGGAGTACAAGTACGATTACCAAAAGTGAAATTAATGCCAAATTCGTTGAAAATACAGTTGTAATAATGAGCCTTACAAACAAAGACAATGTTGTTACTAGCTTTGTCAGCTGGAACCAAAACATATTCTTCATGTAACCTATCTAATTCTTTTATCACTCCTGGTTTACTAAACACAGAAGGATAGATGGTACGTACCTTTGTTTTCATATGTCATATCCGGGATTTTAATATTCCTCTTATGCTTTTAACCCATTTTGACAATGTATCAAGTTCTTCTTTTTCATATTTAGCCCATCGTCTGGCATAATCTTCCACAGAATTCATAATAGAGATATAAAGTTTTGTCGCCAATTAAAAGACCGAAGTTCTCTGTATTTAGGACCTTTTAGAATAAATGATTTGAGGTCCGCATTTTCAACCATATCAACATTACCAGTAATGACATGTCCAGCTGGACTATAGTTGACAGGAGATGAAGAACACGTTGGTGGATTACGTATAAGATGGTCTATATCTAGGCACTGCAAAGTTTGTTTATAATTAAAAAGTTTGGATGCAATAGTAGAAGTATAGCTGTAGGAAATACAGGGTGTAGACTTGAACTTGAAATAAGTTGGAATACACGACTGAACCCTTTTATGACGAAGAATGTTGCTTATGTTGACGGCATCTATTCCTTTGTTTGTAAATTGGAGCTTAAGGAACTGGCGGCATAATTTGGAAGGAATATCATCCATGACCAGTGCTGGTTTAAAGAGCCTGTGATGGGCAACATCCATAATCATAGAGTTCAGTCTATATCCAGGTGTTGAAAAATCCAAGTATAGACTACCCATAGCTACATGTACTTCAAATAACGTGTACAAAACTCTCAATGGAACAGAGTAAAGTTTTGTACGAATATGATGTGGACCTAATTGTCTGTTGACGTAAGGCAAAAGCACAGGCAATTGCATCGCTTGGGGGTCGAATTTACTCTTTATATAGTAAATTCGACCTCCAAGCGATGCAATTGCCTGTGGGCAAAAGTGAATCAAACGTGACATCATTTATACTTGGTCTTTTATATGAACGATGTCCAGGACTGCGTTTCCGTCTTTGGTTATTGGGAAAGAGTCCCATCACATTCACGTTATTTCCTTGTGGAATATAAATCTTATGTATCCACCACCACCCCCCCCCCCCTCCCCCCCTTTGTAGAATGCAATTATTTTATACAGAACCAATAATTTATCCAAAATATGTTATTTCCCCATTTCATTTGTGTAACCTAAGAACAAAAACTGATAAATATTTCAAATACATGTGCCACATTTAAAGAAAGGCAGAAGACGCCCCATGCACCGTTACGTTTGATCTCGTCATTAATTAAGCACACTTAATGTAGTACTAATGACCATCGATATCGCTACTTTTGAATACTCAAATATTTCCAAAATGTATCAAAGGCTTGTATAAATTCAACAAAAGCCACGTGATATGTTCAACCTATTGTTGATTAAAGTTTGCGAAAATATCCGTGAAAGTAGTACATCATCCAAGGTGGAATATCTAGTTCGACTTTCTTTAAAACGACATACATCTTCTGCATACTTTTCTTAATTTAGTGTAGATCTTTACGCGCAGGCGATATTTTTCAGGCCCTACCGGACGCCAATCGACACAATATCGATCACATCAATAATGATATTGAGTGAAGTTTCATGCAAAGGAAAAACAGTTGAAATTGTCGCACGAATAAGTTCAATTAATACATTTTCAATTTCTCAAGAGCAATAAAATTTCTTCAACAATAATTGGGCCATTTTGTAGTTCATCATCAGTATTAAAGTTATCCTTCAAATTTTTCAACTACTAAAGGTATTAACGATCCCCAAGATTCCTGTAAAAACTGCGTAACCGTTCAGGTATTGTCACGGATTGTTGCACACGCACTGAGAAAGCCAAGCGTGTATGATAATATCAAAACATGTACGTCAAGGGAAAACAGCGAAAACAAATTTTTAAAAAAACTCTACTTGTCATATAATCAATAAGTTTAACTAATTGAAATGAGCATCTAATTTTTTTTTAAATGCCCATTTGAAGAGACAGTTACTTACGTGAAGTTTTCCGTCTCTCGACTCAAAGGCGAGTTAAAGAAAAAAGGAGCCACCACGAGAGGCAGAAAAGCCGACCTTATAGACAGGTTTGTAGTTTCATACCTCATAGCCGTTATTTTCGTTTGTAATATTTCAACAAATTCGTAGCTCTGCACCCATGCAGACGACGGAGGATGTTTACGCCGGCATGATTATGCCTAAATATTGTTTTGATGCTCAGTGCGACAATTCTTTTATCAAAATGCATCAAAATTCAATAAATTAATGTGATATAAGTTATATTTATGTCATCAATTATACGTAATAATTATAGTACTATACGGACTGTTGTTAATATTGTAATACATGATACAATGGCATTCACTGACATGTACTAGTACGTCTTGGTACCTAATATTTTTTTATGGGAAGTGGACATTGTACAGTACTTTATTGTAGGCTTAAGGCATATGATAGAAATAAAGATTTCAAGAATGACCCAATTCATATACCTGAGCCTTTGGAAGTTGATTGGCCAACGAGGGGATTTCAACAGCTCCAGGAATCACATAAAGAAGAAATCCCAGAGATAGGCATTGAGCAGATAGACATGTATTTTGTACATAGATTAGCAGGTTTGTTCTTATAATTTACTTGTATGATTAAGAACAACATTTTTGTAAAACATACATCTAACATTAGGAGTCATTTAATGAATGTGCAATATCTTATAGAATAATTTGTACATATATATAATTATGTGTTTATAAGTAAATAAATTTTAAAATCATGAGCTTGTACTTATGTGTAGGTGACAGACAAAGCACTGGTGATGTCAAGGCTATCGAGAAAGGAAGGCTGCTTGTTGAAAGTGATAGAGTCTTGGCTGTGTCATATTTAAAGGAAGATAATTCCCTGTTCTTTACAGGCATTGTTGGCGCAGCCATGAAAACAAAGGCAAGTATTACATTTAATTTGTGGATATAATATACATTGTAGTACTAATTGTACATGTACTATGTATGTTATCAGTTATTTTCTCTTATTTTATTACTCTGTACTGAGATATTTTTGTAAAAATAACTAAAAAAAATTATATTACCCAGAATACATGTATGTATTTCATATTAAAGGTAACATACAACTTCAAATTAAAATTTGACAAACACTCGGGAGACATCTTGAACAGCCATTGTGAGTGTCCTGCAGGACGAGGTCCCCATGGAACTTGCAAGCATCTTGCTGCTGTTGCCATAGTTTTACTCTCTTGTTCTGAAGGAAAAGGTTTGAGGATTCAGAGATCATGCACAGAAAACCTGCAGACATTTCATAAACCCAAACATTCATACTCAGGTAAAAATACATGAATATTATGTGATGTTCCATGATGAACAGAAGCAATAGTTTTATGACCATATATTGAATCAAGTACAATAATTTATTTTTTTTCCACATGTTTAACATATTCAAATTTTGATATAGGTTCACCAGTCAAAGCTGAAGATCTGCCCAGGAAGCGGAATCTGACTGATGATTTTTTAAATGATCCCCGCCCTGAACATCTAAAAGGTGTAGCTGGTTACCCAGATAGGGTTCGCAATATGGTCTTAAACCATTGTGCAGAGACCTCAGACAATCTGACATACAGATATCTCATCGAGAAAGCAAATATTCAGGTAAACATAAGCATGAAAATGCATTACTCACACAAGCAAGAATCTCACTTAATGTCCCTGTACATCGCTAATTATAAGCAGTGTCAAGTCAAAAGTATCTCGATAGTGAACTTATAGCAAGCTATATTAGTAATGCATATAAAATGTTGATTTTAAAATTATAAGTCTGTTAATCTAAAGCAGTAAGTAGTGATGGGTAAAACTGCACATATAAAATAAAGTGTTTAATAACAAACAAACTGTAACACCTTTTGTTTCACTAGGCAGCAGTATTGGACCATGATTATTTGGAAAGACCCTTCACAGAGTATTGGGTTCAACGAGCTGTTGAGGTAGGTCTTTTGTTAATTGGTTTAAACTGCATTTCAACAAAATTAAATTTTATGACATTTGTGCAAATGTTGTATATGTGTTAAAATAAGATATAATGTGCAATGTAAATTGATTGCAAGGATTTTTTCTCATGTTCATATGTATTACTAATACCATGCAATTTTATACTACAAAACACAGTACAAGATATATGGTTTTTGTTATATACAATTTTTTAAAGGTAACAGCAGATAAAGTAGTTGCCATTGAGGAGCAGACACGTGGACAAGCCAGCTCAAATAATTGGTTCAAGGAGAGATCATGGCGGATCACAGCCTCAAGATTTGGAGATATCTGTTTAGCTACAGACAGGCGTAATAGGCAGAAACTCTGCGAGTCCCTATACCAGCCTTCTGCTGCTGTATTTCGCAGTGAAGCTCTAGTCCATGGAAGTACCTACGAGACACGTGCTATTAGGTATGTTTTAGTGTGAGCTAGTCAGACAATCACGTGTACAGCAGAGACCTGGTTTGTAAATCTTAACGCTCTATATAAGCATTGGTCAAATCAGTAAATTATTATTTACATATATTATATGCCTTTTCTTATTTTTATCTCTCATTACAGATCCTTTGAAAGAGAGACTGGCCAAGGTGTTCAAAGATGTGGTTTCTTTGTTGATATGGATCGACCTTACTTGGGGGCATCACCGGATGGACTCGTTGGCAATGATGCACTAATTGAAGTCAAATGTCCCTTTGCTGGTCGCTTTGAGAAGATTCAGCCTGGAAAGTACTTCCCATATCTAACAATGGACTCTGTAACTGGTGAAATGAAATTGAAACCCACCTCTAAATATTTTTTCCAAATACAAGGCCAAATGCTTATTGCCAAAAAACAAATTTGCTATTTTGTTGTATACACTTTCAAAGATTTGTTCATCCAGAAAGTACATATTGATGTAGAATGTTGCCAGAATTCTCTTCTTCCAAAGCTTGATGTATTCTATGATAAATTTTTCATGCCATACTTGTTATCCTTGCTGTAAAGTGGAAGCATATATGCAAACTTGTGTAAAAGTTTCTTCTAAATGATTTATCGAGACAGTTCATTTTTTTTATACAGAATCTTTTTTGTATTCATGATTTCATTAGAGTCTGCAAATGATTCTTCATGTTTTTTTGCCTAAGTTTCTGCCCAGAATGCCAATCAATTTCAGATGAAATACATTGCATATCCATGATATGAAATTTTCTGTATTGACAATATACATGTAACAATGCATAGATGTTGGTTATATAAAGTGTTAAACTTTTTAAATTGATTTTTAAAAAAAGATATTGTACTTTGACCCTTTCAAGGTAAATAGCTTTTACACTTAAAAGTTGATATGTCTACCAAGATCCTTGTATGATGTATCCCTTTGAATATTGACAGCACATGTTGCATAAAGGATACAAAAAAGGTACGATACATTTAAAACTTGTAAGCAGAAATATGAACACAACTCTCAAGGGATTCACTGTATGTGCAGGGCATACATTTATTAAACTTAGACATGTATGCATGTACATTTTGATATACTACTGGCACATGTTTAAGCACTTTTATCAACAATGCAATTCCTAAAATTTGACAACATAAAACAAATGTACACAATTCTGGAAGCTAGGGGGATTTTTGACATTGGTAGCTCATGTTTCAAAATTTTGAACCTCTTTGCAAGCCCAATCACCCTCTCTACATGAATACGTTTTGAGGCAACTCGCCTATCTCTAACTATTTCTTCGGGGTCAAGTTGGCTTTTGCCCTTGAGAAACGTAGGTGTATTAATAAAAACATTCTGATTCGCAAATAAATCTTGAACAAGAATTCCCCGATCTGCCATAATGCTGTCACCAGCATCAAATTTGCCTACATCTAGCAGAGTAGAGTGTTCAATGATTTGTCTGTCAGACACAGAGCCCCCATAAGTAGAGGATACATAAGATACTGCTCCATTTGGAGTTACACCTACCATGGTTTTCAACGTGTTTTTGTGTTTATAAGAAGACCATGTTTTGGATTGTGCCTCAACATTTGATGGTTTGTGAATTGGTTGCTCGGTTGCATCTAAAATTACGCGTGTATTGGGAAACTTTTTAGCAAAATCTGTTGGCATATGTTCTTTAATGATGTCTTTAGAAGGCCAGAATTGTTCCTCTAACTCTTTTAATTGAAAATACAAAAAGTTAATCCAAGTTGTTACAATTTTAGAAACAGTAGATTCACAGACTTTAAAGAGCATAGCAAGTTCCACATCTTCTTTTGCTTGTCTGAGTTTCATCAGAGTTAAAAACAACTGATCTTGTGGACTTAATAAGCCACATTTGTAATTCAATTCAAAAGCTGCTGGCCCAAGAATATTAAAGAGAAGCATGAAATGATCATAGCCATTCAAACCAGTGTAATAAGAAAGCATCTTAGTGTCCAGTTTCATACCTTCAATTGAAAATCTACCTAAGGTAGGTATGTCACACTGGATTTCTTTCTCAGCTGTTGAACACATTTCTTCTGGCATGGATGTGGACATACTTGTAGATGACTGATCTACGACAACTTCGTGATGTACAATCAATTCATCCATATACATGGGCAGGTCTTCAATCATTGGAGTACATGTATCTTGAGTAGACTCTCGCAGCCTCTTTCGCTTAGCTCTGTCAGACTCCTGGGTAGTACTGGTATTCTTGAAGTCAAAAACAGAGGGCGCAGCTCCATACTTAAGTCGTCTTCGTTCACCTGTCACAAATTGAATATGTTACAGGAATGTTGGTTGTAAGTTATACTTTATATTTAAAAGCTTTAAGATTCGCTAATTATAAACTAGATTTGTTATAATTGATTTACATAAATAGTCATGTAGCAAATTCAACCTTGCATTTTTAGCAGTCACTTCTACTGTAAAAAATATTAGGTGGGGGGGGGGGGGGTGTCACCAAATATATGAAAATAACACCAGAAAATGGTGATTGTTAATGTGGAGACCCAATCTAATTAAAATTAGATCTTCCATCCGCTCCCCAGTTTGGGGAGCGGATGGAAGATCTAATTTTAATTACATTGTGTGGAGACCAGGACTCAGCTGGTTATATGTGTGTAGATATATATACATATATGGTATCATAGCACTCTTTCATCCTGTAACGTTTTATCAAAGCAGTATATGTCTCGTCATATAGCCTAGTATTATATTAAATGAATACTGTGATACATACCACATGTCAGTAGTTGCACCTGAAAAAGAGTAAAAACAAACCACAAAGCAACGCATTCAAGAATGTAAAAAAGAACGTTATCAATACACGAATACAAGACAAAATGAAGAAACTTTATAAATCAATATTTGAAAGAAGGAAAAATTCAAACAATTCAACAAATCAATTGACGATGCAGCTTTATATAACTGATTGATAGGACCTCGATCTAACCTGATTCGGTGATTTTGTAGTCATCTTCTGTGAAGTGTATATGGCAAACAACGTCTTCTTTTCCTGGGTTCCATAATTTTTTTGTTTTCCTATCCATCCGTTTGATCGCTACCCTCCATTTCAAGAGTAATTCCTGATCTGTGGGAAACTTGTGACCCCCAAAACCACCACAAAGTGGAACACAACAATATTTCACCATTGTTTACTTCAAGCGTCTAATTGATAAAGCGTTTTCAGTATCCCCCATAAACCGTGACTAATATTTAAAACCGGAAACGGTGCTGGCGTAAACTATTGACGTGGATTACACATGTATGCAAACTGCAGTATAACGGATCAAAATCAAGTTGTATATATGCAAGTTATTTTAAAAATTCAAGTGGCAGTTCACGTACTGTTAACTTCATAGATAAATGATGCACATGTAGTTTCACTGTCGATTGATTTAACCTACTTATTCCTTGAATGTGTATTTAAAGTCCATGTCGGTTTTCAATGCTGATAGTCTGTGGTAGTACATGTACTTAACATGACTCCATGGTGTCGGTGGTAAACATTTAAACAACTGTAAAATCCTTTATTTGCCATGTTGGATATAACAGCGAACCCGATCAGATAATCTAAATTTCCAAATATCATCGTTATCAACCTGCAGTGAACAGCATTCACGACTTGTAAGTTACATTTATATTTACTCCTTGTTACGGTTTAAGAAGATTTTACAACTAGAGAAATTCATTTGTCTAACATGCCCATTCAAGTTGTGCTGTCAACACAGGGAAATTATTGATTATTATTTGCAGAGTATGAATAGATAGTTCTGCTTACAAGAACAGCCATGGCAGAACCTGAAACATATGATGTTATGATCAGCTATGCTTGGGAACATAAAGAAGTCGTCCTCAAAATCCGAGAAAGTTTGAAAGAAAATGACATTCGGTGCTGGATCGACGTAGAAAATATGTCGGGCTCCATTTTAGAAGCCATGAGCGCCGCGGTAGAGAACTCGACCATTTTTCTTATGTGTTACTCTGAGAAGTACTCTGAAAGTGAAAATTGTCAAGCAGGTAAGATGCCCTAATGACTGATCAGTTAAACAAATCCCTGTTTCAGATCATTTTTCAGATACCATAAGTGTACACTTTTAAAGTTTTGCTTCGATGGCACCAAATGATGCTATTTAGATCTACGGGTTTTAAAGAAAGGTGGGGAGAGGGGGCATATGGAATTACATTACAAACACATATTTTAAGATTTTAGAAATGAAAAGTTTTCTTTCTAAAATTTCTGAGAAATTTTGTGCTATCAAATGGGGAAGGAGTAAAATAACGTAGATAGAGAACTCAGAGTTAAAGGGAAAGGCAACCCTGACGACATTGTTGCTTATATGAATAAAGTATTACTTACTGATATCGTAAATGACAATCTTTAACAACAAAAATCCTTGCTGAACAATTAAATCAATATTAATCTATCATATTTTAAATTGTCCGCCGCTAAGAGATCGGTTTGATTTATGACGTCACACCGTCGGTTCCGGTTTATTTCATCAGTAGCACGGTAAACATGACTAGTCACGAACAGTTAAGTTTGGAGCCGTATAGACTTGAACCCGTTCTTTCGCAAGAAGAAATTAAGAAAAGACAGTCAGTCGAGTCGCAGACCAGGCAGACGGTACACGTTTCTTCATACAAATATCTCGAACCTCAACTTGTCATTACGCAAATGATGGATCCACAGTTTACATAGTATTTTCATTTCAAAAGACTTGGTTGGGTCAGGAATTTCGAAAAAAAGAACCCTTTTTTCACATCACCCCTTCGCATTAATGTATGACAGGAAGGCATCAACCTATTTACAATGTATTCGTAAAATCTACCACATGAACATCTTTGATGATCTTAGAATCTCATCAAAACCAGAACAGACGGCGTGACGTCAACATTATTAATTTTTGTGGTCTAGAATACAAAAGATTTCCACATCATGGCAGCCTCTATAGATAGCGGGAATTAGTACTGAAGCTTATCTAGGCCGTATATCAACAGAATAGTATGCCAAATCTTCATCAAATAATCAATCCTATCATTTATCATGTAAAAAGAATTTGGGTTGCCTTTCCCTTTGAAATGCATCATATACCGGTACTGTTACTATTGAAACAAGAGTACCGCAAACGGTACAACATACGCCCGTCGGACAGTGAAATTCAATCTGGAAGCATATTGTGCACTCTGAATTGATACCACACACATCCTGAATAGAAAAGCCTTAAAGTGGGTCATGGTGCACCAATTAAGTTGAAATGTAAACTGATTATGTATTTCTCTGAGAGGGAGGTTGTGACAAACTTTCGGGGCAATGCCCATGACCATACCGAAAAAAATCTGGAAAACTATTTGACCTACTTCTATCCTAAAGTAGGTCATGGTTTTATCCAGCTGAAATATCAATTGCATTTGTATTCCTCCAAGAGGATGCTTGCAACTAAATTTCAGGGCAATATTTATATTCGGGATGAAAAAAGTTGTAAAACTGCTTGACTTACTTATAGCCCAAAAGTAGGCCATGGACGGATCAATTACTAAGCTGAAATGCTAAATGAACTTGAATGCCTCCCAGAGGAAGCCTCTGACTAAATTTCAGGACAATATCTGTATCCATAATTAAGAAGCAAGGAAAATTGTTTGACTTATTTTTGGACCGAAAGTAGGTCAAGAATGAACCAATCAAGGTGAAGTGCAAACTCAATTTGTATTCTTCCAAGAGGAAGTGTGACTAAATTTCAGAGCAATATCTGTATCTGTAATGATAAAAAAAAAACACCGGAAAACTGTTTGACCTATATTTAGCCCGAAAGTAGGTCAAGGACGATTCAATTAAGATGAAATGTTAACTGAACTTGTATTCATTCAAGAGGAAGCACGTGACGAAATATCAGGGCAATATCTGTATCCATAATGAAAAGGGTCCGGAAATTAACTGTTTGACCTACTTTTAATCCATTCTCCTAGAGGAAGCTTATGGGTCAATTTCAGGGCAATATCTGTATCTGTAACGAAAGAAAAAACTGTTTGACTTTCTTATAGGCCTAAAGTAGGCCAAAGTGAACCAATCCAGCTGAAAAAGTCCGTAAAACATGACCTCGGACGGACAGCCAGACGGACGCATGGATAGCGCCATATCAATACGTCCCCGTCTAATTATTGACGGGCGTATAATTATATAATGTTGGTGTCAACATAGAAAAAATGCATGACGTAGCAACCCAAACGGCTGAATATCAGACTGAAGGATTTGTTTCTCTAAATTTTTCTAAATCCTAATTTAATATGGACATAGTATATGAGAATTTTTTCTTATGTTGTCTGTTGACATTATACATGTGATATGAATTCCAAATAAAATTATTTGCCTAATGAGTATTTAATTCATGTAAAGACTGTTTTATAAAATTATCATCATTTATTCTCCCATTTTCCTTTCCTAGTTATCAAATTCTACAAATCAAATATATATAAAAAAAAAATAAATTATTGATAAACGAAATATGACATTCTCTTTTGATTATGCAGTACTATAAAAATGTCCAGAAATTGTTCATAGCAACCATATATATTTTCTATAATCAGCATTATCACTCTCTCAGAATCAAAGTCAATCTTAATTGTACATTTTCAATCTAATTTCAAACAATTTATATGAATTGATTTCAAAATTAAAAACAATTTACAAGTATACGGACAATTGCACTTATTCCATTCTTGTGGGGAAGTTGTGTGCGATGAAGCGATGCATACGTTCTGCAGTATGTATAATCAAACGAATAGAATCAAAAGATACGATCAAAAAAGGAAATGAATTTGACCTTTGCTGTAATGACTAGTAGGACTTCTATATATTCATGTATGAATAAAGATCAGCAACTGTAATTTTATGAAATATTTAAATTCGCATTCATTTCATTTAATAAAAGTAAAGTTGGGGTGTTTTTCAGAGGCGGAGTATGCTAAAAAGCTTAAGAAATCCATTATACCATGCAAAATGCAACGAGGATACGATGCAAAAGGATGGCTTGGTTTCATTCTTGGCACCAAACTCTTCTTCGAGTTTTCTGGGAAATATCCATTTGAAGACAAAATGGAAGAACTATTGCGGGAGATCCAAACACAGCTAAGGCAAGATTCGCCGGAAAACATTACCAAAGAAGTTCCGAAGCCTAAAGATGCAAAAAGGGGACCGGGTATGTTTTATTAAAAATATTACTGTGTAACTGGTATTTTCTGCGGTTGTCCATATTTTGCGAATGAATAAAAATAAACAATCACTATATATATATATATATATATATATATATATATATATAATAATAATAATAATAATTGGGAACGCATCAAATCACAAAATTTTCCACCCGCAAAATAAACCCCGTCATACGGTAAATAATCATGATCATGAATGTAAGTAGGTACCTGTAAAATGCGAAACGAAATAGAAAGGAAATGAAATCTGACGAAACGAAACGTACCGAAACGAAACAGTATAACGGAACTGTAAAATCATGATGATAAAATATGGTATCTCGGGTCCCTGTGAAAGTTGTCAAATACATGTATAAATGAAATTCGCTTCCCCGTTGATGTGGTCTTTCGGGTTGACTGATACATTTTTAAGCGGTCCATCGGTTAACATCAAACATTGTTTGAAGAAGCCGGTGTCTGAAAAAGTTGAAAGCAGGAAGTCGTTTAACATCTTATATATTTCATCTCTGACTGCTGAGGTGCGAGTACTTTCAATAATGGAAAAATCATATAGTACCATATTATATGAATACAATTCGGTTAGACATATATGATTAAAAATCATTATTGATATGCAGCAAGTCTATAGTTTTGGGGTGTTGCTAAAACGGGGATCCAATTGAAAAGGGAACGGAACATATTTTAAAATATGATAATATTAGGAGGAGGTCAGCATTTTTTTTTAAATCAAAAAGGTTATGAATAGGGAAGCAGAAATTACAAAGAGAACAGGAAAACATACTCAGAATCCACCGTTTGATATACTTCATACAAATACACAATATCCACATGTATACATAGATTTGTCTTTAGAGCAAAAAATACTGAAACATGCATTTTTGCCCACCCAACGCCGGCGATCCCCCCCCCCCCCTCATTGAGTGTGTTTCCCCCAGACTTCCAACTCGTGAGACTGTAAACCTCCGTTCTGAAATTTCTGGATCCAAAACTAATTGCACATGGTATAATTTAATCCACTTCGGATATGTACTTTGTGCTTACTTACCCCTTCCAACTTTTAAAACTTTGTATCAGTCAGTCCAAAAGCCTACATTAAAGGGGAGGTGAATTTCATTTATATTTGGTAACTTTCACAGGGGCCTGGGATACCATTTTTAATTGATATGATTAAAAGAGTTCGGTTATCCTTGTACAATCTGTTGAGTTTCATTTCGGTAGATTTCGTTTCGTTTCGGTAGATTTCGTTTCGCATTTTACGGGGACCCGAATTTTAAGTAACTTAAGCCCCGGGATTGTCAAAGTTATGGGCAAAGGTTTCGAGAGAAACTGGCATACATGTATATCATTTATACATATACATGTATTTTGCTTTGGGAAACATCGATCACACGTTTGCCTAGGTACTATATTCCCACCAAAGCTGCAGCTTTTACTGATTTACAGATTGTACAAGTCTGAGAGGTAGGCAAATGTGTGCTTTATGAAGCAATATATACTTCAATTTGTCAATTTTGGGTCAGAATGAGAAATTTCGAAATCATGATTTACTTTGTGACCTTCCTGTGAATTTGGAATTTGTCATATATCAAAGCTGAAACTTATTTTGAGATAGACATGATCTGCTTTTACCAAATCTTCAGTTTTATCTTTGCTGACCTCTCAAAACCCATAAAGCCCTCATCCTACCTTTTCCTTTCCATTGACATGATACAAGTAAAATATTATCTACAGAGTATAAACTTTTCATTGACATGATATAGTTAAAATATGATCAATAGAGGATAAACTGTTCATGAATTGCCCTCGTATGACGAATTCTTTAAAATCGAATTCATGAAGAAACAAAATATACCATATTCTGAACGATAGCTACACTGTATCCTAGGCTATAACTTAATAAAAGTTTTCTTTTGTAGGAAGCTCAAAAATCATAGATGAAATATTAGTGAATGACGTGCAAGGTGTGCGACACATTGCCTTCCTCCCTCCTGACAATTTCTGGATCGGTTTTGAAAACAGAATTGCCTTCATCGACAAATCAGGAAACAAACTCAAAGAAATTCAGCGCTTCAGATTTACTTTCGGGGCTCATTCTATAACTGAAGACGGTTGTCTAGTTTTCTTGAGTGGTATTTCGGTGAAGAAATACACCTCAGAATCATCTTCCGAAAACTTCATAACAGGCACTAATGTTGAAGGCTGGAAGGCGCGAAGTATTTACGCCAGCCATCGAAATGGCGATATCATTATTGGACTGCAAAACGAAGAAAAGGGAATTGGTAAATTAGCACGTTATGACAAAACGGGAGAACACAAGCACACTGTAGAGCGTGATGCCAACGACAAGGCTATGTACACGTGGCCTCGTTACATCACAGAGAATGATAACGCAGACATCGTTACTTCGGACTGGTACGGCGGAGTGGTAGCAACAACTCATGATGGAAAACATCGCTTTACGTACAACATTTCCATTCCTAGGGCTGTGGTTACAGATTCAAAGGGGCGTATATTTGTGTGCAATAATACACCTAAAATCCACGTAATAGATCAAAATGGCAAGTTTCTGTCATATATTCTTACAGGGTCAAAGGATGTATTCAGTCTTTACCTCCATCAGGATACAGAGTTGTACGCCGGTTTTAATTCGGAAAAGAAGATAACTGTCTACCGAGTTTAAAAGTTAACGTCATGAAAACAGGAACAGAAATTTACCTTCAAATACCTCGTAGCTATGTGAATGTACAATGTCAACCAAAGTCTTTGTTTTCCAGAAGAACTTATATATATATATATATATATATATATATATATATATATATATATATATATATGCCTGGTTAGTTTTTGAGGCGGATCCAAGAACACTGCTTTATCATATTCTACATGACAAGACACCCTTTCAATAACAATATTTTGCATTCTCATTTCATTTCATCGAGGATTGGAACATGAATGTTTTAAATCCAAATAAATGGGCTGAATGGTTTTTGCTTACTTTCCGTTCATGTACACACACACAGATATATATATATATATATATATATATATATATATATATATATATATATATATATATATATTAATATAAAAGCACTAAAGTTCCAACGACACCCGATACCTTAAAGTGTCGGATCCACAACATGGATACAATGTCAGATACAAAAAATTATACAAAGCACTAAAATGACCAACGACACGAACAACCAGATTGTCAAATTTTCGGGACAACCCGTCCCTTCTTCAGGACAAACGAAAAGAAATACATAATGTGGCCAATATGTAAAGGATATAAGCCAAAAACTGTCCATTCTGTGAGAGAAAGAACTGCTTGAGGCCCGTAGGGCCGAGATCAATTCTTTCTCTCACAGAATGGACAGTTTGAGGCTTATATCCTACTTAAAACAATACATCTTTTGTTCTAAGAATGGACAGTCTCATGTAAATCCAATGACAATGATAGTTATGAATAATGCTATTTTGAATACTCTGACAATATAGTCAGTCTTGCGTAGAATTCTGTTTCTTTTGTTCACTTATTGGACAGTGTCAGGTGAGTTGTCTTCTACTGCAGGTTTTATATTCACTCTTTCTATAGTTGTGAGCCATATCAACATGTCTTCCTCTGATAGGGAGAGCATTTTCATTGCACAATCAAAATTTAAGGATTTTAGTGAAAGTATTGCAAATATTCTGGATATGGAGGGTGAAAAAGTTATGAAGCCAAATGATCTAAAAAGCATTGTGTTTTCGAATATTTGGATGAGGAAATAACTAACACCAGCCAAAAGAACCCAATACACCTATCTCGTGAAATGAAATTATTCATGAAAGCGAAAATAATAATTCAAAATTAGGATACTATGCTAATAAAGAAAACATAAAAAAGTGTTGTGAAGAAGTTTCGGTATGTGCCTCTGAATCCAGCGAAATTCAAATACAGTATGGAAATATGTCTTTCAAATTTAAGTTTTGATGCGATATAGTAATGGCCAATGGAATTTTAAAAAATGTTAATCTTACGAGTTGAAGCTTTAAGCAGAGAATTCTACTAAAGGGAAATATCATTTTAAAGTGTTTCAGTGATTTTTCCGATCTCTGTGTTGATTCTTACTTTGTAGGGAATTTAAAATTAAATTTGTATCTCTTTGACAAATGTATTGTCTTTCTCTTATTTTCAGCCTACTTGTAGATGTCTAATAAGTTATTGGGTTTACCTGTAGGTGTCCAATAAGTTGACAATTACTGTCCATTATTTTAAAGAACGGACAGTATCTGTCCATTCTTAAAAATAATGTACAGCAATTGTCAACTTATTGGACACCTACAGGTAACCTTTTCACTACAAGTGGACTTTCTTCTATATAAAAACCTAAAAAGACAAAGGACTGCGTAACAAAAATGTTTTAACAACAGAGAATAAAAACAAAAACTACATATAAATACATCTAGCACTACAACAACACTAATCTACATTTAACGTATCTACAACGCAGACTACATGTTGTTGTTTTTTTGGTCTTTAGGGTTGCCAATCAATGTTAAAAGTGGAGCGAATTAGGACATGCCTTATTCTCCAAAGAGCTGATCCAAAATGTACGAAGTGATAAAAATAGATTTAACAAGAGGTACTGTGAGCAATGCTCACTAAGAATACCCCCCACTTACCCCAATCTCCCAAAGGGTGTTGGTAATAGGTATAAACTACCTCTTTTCTGAGTGTAAAAAACAAATGGCATGACAAACCGAACCATATTGCTACTTCGATGTCCAGTGCGCGTGACCTTTGGACCCCAAAATCGATAGGGAACATCTTCATCCCATGGGTAGTCCATATGTATGATATGGTGACTGTAGGTGGAAAGGATAACGCTTTGAGTCCGGAAACCATATTGCTACTTCGATGTCCAGTGCGCGTGACCTTTGGACCCCAAAATCGATAGGGAACATCTTCATCCCATGGGTAGTCCATATGTATGATATGGTGACTGTAGGTGAAAGGATAACGCTTTACAGCCCGGAAACCATATTGCTACTTCGATGTCCAGTGCGCTTGACCTTTGACCTCAAAATCGATAGGGAACATCTTCATCCCATGGGTAGTCCATATGTATGATATGGTGACGGTAGGTGGAAAGGATAATGCTTTAGAGCCCGGAAACCATTGCGTCTACAGACGGACGGACAGACAGACGGACAACCCGATTCCAGTATACCCCCCCCCCCCCACAACTTGTTGCGGGGGTATAATTAATCTCGAATGGGCCCATTTTCCCCCTTATCAGTTCTGCTGTATATCAATCTAATTTAAATCAGATCTTCTCTAACGGTTACACTGGAGAATGGTCTGACAGCATTGCATTTGATGTCATATTCTCATGAATAATTCAATAAATACACCGTATGACTGAAAATTTCTCGAGAGGGACGTTAAACACTATACAACCAACCAACCCCTCCACTTCCTTGTATTCATGCGCTATTAAAAATAATTCGATAGACCTATAGAAGAAGCCTTTCACAATCATTGTTTGGCTAAAATTTGATATCATACATAACTTTATTAATAAATCTTAAACTAAATGAAAGACATGCAATGTCTGCTTTCATATCCGCAGAGTCTGATCTTTTTTTTTTAAACTATTAAGATGCATACCTGCTATCGATGCCTGATTCTAAAACATGTTCACGTGTGTGCGTTCCATCGACATTATTAGGAATTTTATGTGCACGGCAATGCTTTCATGTAACAAATTAATTAACATACACTGCCACTCTAACTATATTCAGTTGCGTAAGAGGATGGTAGTGAATAGGTAAATCTGCAGGACGGACCTGATGCCAAGGAGTACACATGTAGCTCGCTATGCGAGTCGACACAAAAATGGCGTCAATCCATGAAAAGATTAAACAATTCCAAGTACGTTAAAGGAAGATCTAGGACATTATATATCCATTATTGTTAAAGGGTCTATGTAATGAAATCGTATTTAATTGTGTTTGATTTGAATAGATGTTCATTCTACCGAAGAATTGGATTGCATTGCATGGGCCCTTTAAAATATATTTTCTGTGGCGTTCTAAACATCGCTCTTGGCCGCCACCATCTTCTTCGGTTATTCTCCCGTGCTTCTCTGTAATTATTGACCTTCGGTTATTCTCCCGTGCTTCTCGGTAATTATTGACATGCGTATGATAAATACCAAGAACAGTGCGACATTTAACTCTGGACACGACAAAAGTCCGGAGTTTCGCCAACCCTTTTATTAAGGATACAAATAAACCCTTTACAAAAAAAGATGGGATTTTATGTTCACAAGACATGCACCAACATTTACACTTGTAACTATTGTAGTTTTTAAGATATTTCACCTGAAATCAAAAAATCCCATGGGATTTTGGAGGGATTTTTAATCCCACTTGGGGGATTTTCACTCCCACCAAAAATCCTGTGGGAGAAAAAATATAATTTCTCCCATAGGATTTTAACTCCCATATTTAAACTTATTATGGGATACAATGTCCCATAGGAGGAAATGTCCCATAATGAACATGAAATGGCAGTAAATATCCTATTTGAGCATGAATGGGAATAGATATCCCAAATAAAGCACAGGATGGGATTTTTATTCCATGAATATAACAATAAAACAGAAAATTGTATCTTAAAAAGTGTTGTTTGTCATGATTCTTAAAATATACTTAAAAGCCAAGGCATGACATTAATTTTTAAATATATATAGTAATTATAAACTCTTATGTGTCGGCCTATGTGTTTGTGAATAAATGTCTAAAAAACATGAGAGATAATAAAGGATATTAGAGCTCTGCATTACTAAACTTTTCCCCATGCAATTTTAATTGTATACATATAACCTTGCACAAAAATCTCCATATAAAATTGGACGGGACTATATTATTGCAACAAGCAGACAAGAACACTATGAAATACTCATTCACACACGGGCACTGTAAGTTAATGTAAATATATAGTATGTGCATGTATAAATATATATACATGCACATACTACATGTATCTATTTACATCAACTTCCATTGCCCGTGCATTCACATGCAGTTGCTCACATTCACTATTCACAACCCTTCATATGTCGTCAGGTGTTAAAATATGTTCACAGGAACCGGTAATTTGTCAGTGTATTAATAATAGTGTGGGTATACCATATACCGTACCATCCCCTAATCAGCTACTATTGGGGGGGGGGGGGGGGGGGGGGGGGGGAGAGGGGGGGGGCTACAAGGGCTGATACTTCACTCAAAACTTCGTTTCAAAATAGTTCTTATAATTATCGTCACCCACCATCCTTGTGGTTTTATAAAGGGTAGCAGTATTATTACTACATATTAAATTACCAGTTCCTGTGATATGTTGTTGAATTACGGAATAGGCCTAACTTACAACTTGTTTACATATTCTAAAATTAGTGTTAAGTGCTTACGGTGAAAGATGAACTCTGCTAGGTGATGCTAAGTTGTTTAGTGAACCGAATCAGACATCTCAAATAAGATTCTCGATTATTTAACAACACAAGAATCGTTTTACAAAGACTTTGACAGGCGTGTCAGAATAAAATGTTAACAGACGTCTCGACTCTAGGGAAGTTCGGCTCTAAGTGTTCTAAACATCTCGAGCGATTTTATAGTGATAAACTTCTATGATTTTCGACATTTGTGTATCAATGTTTTATGAATATTGTAGACTTTTTTACTTATAAAGCAAAGCAATGTTATCGCAAATTTTTAGGTCTACTTACAAATGTATTAACCCCGAGATCCGCCACTAATTAGTTACACAAGTTGTGTGGTTACAACAGTCTTCACTTATCATTTTAATTTCATTGGATGATAAAATAGATGACGTTAATATTTTGAATACCTTGTATACGCAAAAGAATTTAACTATACGATGTTTATTTTTCAAATTATAACTTCAGTGGCGAATGGGCGGGTCCCCCGTCCCATTCCCATCCCTCACGCATAATACTAATTATTTCCCCAGCCACTTAATGACCAGATATACACGACTATTGAATGTAAAGCACTTTTCAGTCATTGTGTACTCCCAATTAATTAACAATCTACCCTCGTAAATCATAATCGTTACGCTTCGTTGGACATGAAACCTTAAATCAATCCATTGACACTACTTAGTCAACGATTTTGTATTGTGATACATTTCTATGATTTCGGACATTTATATATCAGGATTATCTGATTTATTTATCAGTGTTCAAAAAGCAAAGTACATGTACCGTTACAACGATTTTATACCTACTTCTTATAATACCCCCCTGGATCCGCCACTAGCTAAATTAATTCTGGTGATGCCTATAACAGCGGTACGTACATGTACTCACCTATCATTCTAACTTATTGAAAGTTAAAATAAATGTAGATATAATGTAAACATTTTGAATACTATATATATATATATCATATGATGAAGGCATGCCTTCATCATATGATGTTATGATGTTTATTAACTTTAGTGGTGGATAACCGAGAACGACACCCCACCCCTACTTCGCACAATTCAATTTCTAATATTGACAAGCGGTCCATTTTGACCAGATAGACATTACCCTTGAACGTAAAACACTGGTCAGTCATTGTGTATTCCCAATTAACAAACTACCCTTTTAAATCCTACTCGTTACGGTTCGTCAGACATGACAACATATCCGAACTAGTCTTGTATGTATGGATGTACTTGTTTATTGTAATTAAGGTCTGCTTCGCAATGAAAACCTGTTATCATTGACAATTAATTGTTATTCCACTTAGTCATCGATTTTTTATGTGATACATTTCTATGATCACGGACATTTATATATATATCAGGGTTGTCTTGTCAGGGTTTATTTATCATTATTCCAAAAGCAAAGTACTGTTATCACGATTTTATGCCTACTTCTTACCCCTCTGGATCCGCCACTAGCTAGATAATTTTGGTGATGCCTATAACAGCGGTACTCATCTATCATTGTAACATTATTGGAAGTTAAAATACAAGTAGATATAATGTTAACATTTTGAATACTTTACATATATACATGTTAAGGAATTCATCATATGATGTTTATTAACTTTAGTGGTGGATGACTGAGAGCGAACATCCCCCTCTCCCTCGCACAATTCAATTTCTAGAATTGACAAGTGGCCCATTTTTACCCTTGAACGTAAAGCACTGGTCAGTCATTGTGTAATTCCAATTAACGAACTTCACCATTGAGTCCTGACCGTTACGCTTCGTCAGACACTAACCCACTAATACTACCTAGATACTGATTTTGTACGTGATAAATTCCTGTGATCTTTACTAGTATGTTTCATTGTTTATTTGGAGTTTCTATTTGTTTGGGTTTTCTATTTTCTTCTTCTTCAAAAGTAAAGTATTCATATTGCAATTTAACCCCCTGGATCCGCCACTTTTTTAAGTAAATGTATAAATATAATTGTGTTGATCTATAATAATTAGGTAAATGAAGTCAATGGATATCTGCGGTAATATTCAGCGTTATTCACTTAGCTTCCTAACTATATTGGAAGTTGAAATAGACAACGTTAACATTTTGAATAATTTAAATATTTAGAATAGATAATCGTGTTTATTTTTGAATATTTTGAAATTAAAAAAAAAAAAACTTTAGCGGCGGAGGAGCAGAAGCCACCCCTCCTCCTGCAGGATTTATTGTCCAAAATTGACAAAAGGCTCGTTTTGACCAGATAGAAATGGCACTTGAACGGAAAATACTGATCAATCACTCTACTTAGTCCCCTGATATTCTATACAATGTACAATTTCAATACTATATGTACAGGAAATAATCACACGGATATAAAAAAAAAAATATAGTGGCCCAACTGGTCAGTCATTGTGTATTCTCAATTAACAAACTATCCTTTTAAATCGTAGTCGTTACGCTTCGTCAGACACGACAACATAACAGATTGACCCTAACCGAACAAGTCTTGTAATTAAGGTCTTCTGCTCCCAAATGGAAACCTGAATAAGATATCATTAAGGTCTTCCGTTTCCAACGGAAGATTCCGTTGTTCTTGACACTACTTAAATAATAATAATAAAATTAAAAAAAATAGTGGTCTCACTAGTCAGTCATTTTGTATTCCCAATTAACAAACTACCCTATTAAATTCTACACGTTACGCTTCGTCAGATACGAGATCATAAGTCATTGACCCTAACCTATCTAGTCTAGTATATATGGGTTTTTTTATTACTGTAATTCAGGTCCTCCGCTTCCAACTGAAGACCTCATTGTTATCTCTGTTATCATTATGGTCTTCCGCTTCCAAAGAAAGATTTCGTTGTTATTTTTGACACTACCTAGAGACATAATCTCGAACATTTATGTATTGATGATTTGTTGTTTGTTGTAATTTTTGGTGGAAGCTTTACTGGAGTTGAAATAGTTACGGTTGATACTGGAAATAGATTATACAATGAAGAACTAATACTGTCTTCATTACTAGGAAAACTTTAGTAGCGGACTGATCAAAGCACCCACCCTTTCCCCAACCCCTCGACCAGCCATCACGTATAGTTCATTTTCCAAAATATATAGATGCAACACTTGATCGTAAAATAGTGATCAATCAATGCATATTCCTAATCAACAAAATACCTTTAAAAGTGCGACATTTAACTCTGGACACGATAAAAGTGCGGAGTTTTTTGTCTATGACAACCACATATTTTCTTCAATAAAAACACTGAAATTTCACTCTGTCATTAAATGTACGTAAACGACGCGATCTAATCAAGCCGGCATAGAGGCGCCCCATGCGAAAATTACCCTTATCAAATGTTACATACTTCGGATTTTTATTGAGCTTAATCCTAAATATTGCACATCTAGATAATTTTCCAAAAATATATGAAACTTTTTACTTGTATCAAAATTCTTTCTGTTTTATATCTTCTAAATTTTACCATAGAGTTAACTAACAGTCTCACTTGCGGAATTAAGGGGTGTGGAGATCGCACCCCCCCCCCCCCCCCCCCCCCCCCATCATTTCAAAGATAAGAATTTAATGTGCTTGAAATTGCTCTGCTTCAATATTTTCTCCCGTAAGGGGAGGGGGACAACCCCTCCCGAACCACCCTAACCGTGATTTGGTTAGTCCTCAATTGCAAAGCCCCTGTAGTCCAATATCCAGTATCCAGTTAATGTAGGGCTTTTACATGTAATATGTATATCAGATATGTTTTATCCCGTGGGGATCCGGTGTTGTATCATAGACCCCCCCCCCCCCGGAAAAACGGGCCCGGAATTGCGCCCCAGCATATAATTTCCCCCTATGTACAAAGTCAGTAAAGAGTCTCCCCTTTGGCGGAAAAATCACCCTGGTATATATAGAACCCCCCCCCCCCCCCCCCCACCCCCCCTGTTTCCGGATTTCATTTGTTATAATAGTTTAAGGAAATAGATATGCGCTCATTAATATTACGATATTCATAAAACAAACGAATATTTTTTGTTGTTGACATGATGAAGTTGGATTTACACGCTGAAAACTTTGAAATGCATATTGTAAATACAATATGCCTTACCAAAAGACAATATAAGTAGGATTTTTCGTAAAAAATCGACTATAAGATGTATAATTAAAATATTTGAAAAGTAAAATAGATGAACTGTATAAATAAAAGTTATTAAATTTTCTCGTTTATTTAAATTAAAAAAATCATTTAAGTTCTTCCCAACTTTACTAATTCAAATGTTAGATACTAGTAAATAACGATAAAGACTTTTAAGATGTCTGAATGAATTTTGATATACCATTACACGATTTGAGCAATTTCCTTTTTATAAAAAATCATAAGATGATGATTGTTCACGATACACACACACAAAAATAATCAGAAGAATTACTGGGTCTAAATAAGCAAGAGAATTCTAGTAATAGAAATGGAAACAGATACATAGCTAAAATGTAAGAATGGGGGTGTACTGTCATTTAGGGGGAATTTCTATATTGGGACGGTTTTTCCAAGGGGGGTTGGGTTGGACCCGGGTTAATTCTTCGTAAGGGGAAATTCTATTCCAGGCCCATCTTTCCGGGGGGAATGTCTATCCCGGGCCCGTTTTTTCGGAGGGAAAGTCTATGCGGGGGAGAATCTTATGCTTTACAACACCGGGTAGAATAGGTCCTCAGTACTCCTTGCCTGTCGTAAGAGACGACCCAATGGGACAGTCCTTCGGATGAGAACGCAAAAACCGAGGCCCACTGTCTCAACTTCTGTTGCACGATAAATTCCCTCCATGCTCAAAGGCCGTAAGCACCGAGCATAGGCCTATGTTTTCAGCCCTTCACCGGTAATGGTGACGTCTTCATATGAGTGAAAAATTCTCGAGAGGAAACTTAAACAATATCCTATCAATCAAATCTGAGTCTGTTTTCATATCCATGTAACGTGTGTCTCTAGTACTTAATACATTCTAAGGAACTAAAGATCATGCACCCAATGTTGGGAATGAACTAAGTAAACTTAATTTCTACACTTTTAATGCGATATAGTTTTATACTTTTTTTTCATTAATGTATATTAAATATGCGCATGCCAAATATACAGCTTTTAAGAATAAAGATATGCAATCAAAATACTTTAGAGAGTACTGGTGCTAGTTTTTGCAATAAAAAGAAGAGAGAAAAAAGCGGGAGCTTTCATAGGCATTGTCCCCTGGAACCACCCAGGACTTTGTCCTGGACTTACTGAGGTCTAAAGGCGGTCTTTAGACCCACCCACCCAGCAATTTCTCCGGGCCCCAAACTGAAATATTGCACCCGCCTCTGAATACAATACATAATTCATGGTTATCTTGCTTTAAAATCAACAAATGTAAATTCATGTAATACTACACAATTGTCTATTACTTGAATGTGGCCATTTGCATGGATCTTGAGAGATAATTCAATTATCCCCTAGATTATAACGCGAGAGTCTGAAGGATAGAGCCAGTCAGACAGCAGAAAGGCATGCGCATGTGCACGCGTGTAGATTCTTCTTTTCCAATATAATTTCATACTAGAGCATTACACACCCGTTTTTATTTGTCAAACTGCGTTTTGGAAATCTTCAATTCAAAATACCCAGTCTAAGCTTCGATGATTCTGGCTGTATGAACTTCGTAATATTAGGGGTGGGTCCAGGAAATGCGGTTACAGGGAGGGGGCGCCACTTTATGAGGCAGGGGGTCTGGGGGCCGCCTTGAGGCCCACAGTGGATCCAGAGCAAAGCGCTGGTGGAGTTCAGGGGGGCGAAGCCCCTGGAAGCTCCGGGATTTTACAGGGCTTGAAATATGTCTTCTATTTAGTCATTTGTGAAATTAATAAAATGACTCAAATTTTATGGGTTTTAGAACAAAATTAAGTTCTCCCAATAAAGTAATGCAAGAAATCAAAAGATTTTGTCATTTATTTTTCCGGGAGTGGAAGAAATTATTGCTTCTTTTATCGTTTAGTACATTTTTCTAAACAAGATACCGCGATTTACCTTAAATTTGAAAATTTTAGGGGGGGTTGCACTGAATATAGGTGTATGGAAATGTATAGATCTATGTACGTGCATTTTAATAACCAATTGGGACTTCACTTCAGAGTAACACAAACTGGGACTAAAGCATGCAATTCCTAACACTAAAAGCTGGTCTGAATCCCCCCCCCCCCCCCACTCGCTTATATACCCTACAAAATTTACCTGCAATATTACATAGTATTTACTAATGTCTATTATTATAAGTTCTTTTCATTAAAAACATGGAATTTACAAATGGATGAAAAATACAAATTTCACTACATAGACTTAGGTGTACAAGTGGTTTTCGTCAAGTTTCCGCACTCATTTTTCATCTTGATAGCTTTCTCCCTGCAAAAACTTGGTGTGTCCTGCTGAAACTTGATATATCTACGTTGTTTTCAAGTAGTTTCCGCAACGACAATTTGCTGAAAGCTGATCAAGTTTGCGCAAATTTCGGTTTGCAGAAACTGTTCTGTTTTAGTATGCACATTGCTATACTGATAGTCTACCGCAAAGTTTTGATAAGTTTCCGCAATATTTTAGTTCTGTATCAGTTTGTACAATATGGTGTATACCAATTTTCAGCTTTGTGGAAACTTACTGAGACTTTATCATCGCCATGTAATTATAATAGGATGTTTGTGTTGCAATCAATATATAGAATTTTTAAAAAGATAACTGAAAACACTCGGACTAAATGCAAAGACAGCCTGTTACATGTATATTATAATTTGCGGAATGTGTTTTTCCCCTTTCGTTGTTAGTCTCACCCCCTCCCTTTGGAGGGATGGTGGTGGTGGTGGTGTCCATTTATACTAATGAAGTATCACCTATAAGGTGTCAGTATATTCTGGTAGATTATTGCAATATACATCAGTGGCGGATTTAGAGGGGGCGTAGGCGGAGAAATAAATGACAAAATCTTTTAATTTTTTTAATTACTTTATTGGGAGAACTTAATATTTTCCCCCAAAAAAACCTTAAAATTTGGGTCATTTTATTAATTTCACCTTATTAAATTGATAGAAAATACATGTAGTACAAATGACTAAATACGAGAAATATTTCAAGCCCCATAAAATTTGTAAAACCCAGGAGTTTCCGGGGGCTTCGCCCCCTGGGCCCCAACCAGGGCTTCGCCATGGACCCACTGCCTCATAAAGTGGCGCCCCGTAACCACAATTCCTGGATCCGCCCCTGTACATGTAGATATGAGGAGATACTGTCTGTATAAGTTGATAGCTCATCAAACGCACCTCCTGCGATGTGAAAGTGAAAATAGCTGCAATCCTCGCCGGCGGAATTATGGTAAGGTTCAATTTCAGCAACTATTTGCGATAATGTGCTCCACGAAGATTTCCTTAAAGATTACAATTATTCTAAATGAACCCTGTGCTTCCTAATCCCCGTAATGTAGTTCTTGTTCATCAGTGGCGGATCGAGAGGGTTGTAGTCACTCCACTTTACTTCCATAGTTTTAAACAAAACTGGTCATTTTACCAGTTTGCGATATTCACCCCTCTTTGGGGCCGGGGCGGAATAGGCACAAACTTGGGTCGCAATCCGCTCATCCTTTAAACAATTCCTGGATGCGCCCTTGCCCACAGGCACCTTAAATATGGATATTACTACCCCCCCCCCCCCCTCAACGTTTTTTCATATTTTTTTTTATGGGAATAATTTCTCTGAAGTGTATGAATTCGTAGTCTATTTCATCCCTCTTCGATTCATGTAATCGTTTCACGTTTTTTTTTTTTTTGTAAGCTTTAGAGATTGTCCTTCTACCGGTATAGAGATTGGCCTTCTACCGGTATAATAAAATTCATTTTATTATATACCAGTAGAAGGCCAATCTCTAAATACATGTATCCATACTTTTTTTTTTTTGTAAGCTTTAGAGATTGTCCTTCTACCGGTATAGAGATTGGCCTTCTACCGGTATAATAAAATTCATTTTATTATATACCAGTAGAAGGCCAATCTCTAAATACATGTATCCATACTTCCGGTGCCTGTGCCCTTGCCCGTGGAGAACAATACGTAAAGTGCACTTGTAAATATATTACCATTTTGTCTGTAATGATATTTCAGGGCCGTAAATTAACCTTCAATTTGGAGGAGGCAGGAAATTAGGCGGGGGTCTGGGGGCCGCTGAGGCCCCCAGACGCTGAGCACATTTTGTGCACACTGAACACGTTTCGTGCAAAATCCTTGATTCTAGGGCCTTCTAAGATGTTACTTGACTAACTCATTCTAAAAGAAAGATTTGGAATGCTTTTTAAGGGAGGTATCATGTTCTTAGTTATTGGAAACAACATAAATTCTAATGAACTTTAAATTTTAATTTTTTTTGGCTCAAAAGTTGGAGGAGGCAGCTGTCTCCTCCGCCTCCATGTAATTTACGGCCCTGTATTTACGGGTGTATTCAATACCACCTCCTAATAAAAACACGGGGGTGGGGGGTGGGGTGGTATCGTATAGACTCTCATTATTATCATTACAAACAAAATTACCGGTTCCTGTGATTAGACAAATATTGATTTATATTCACAAAATAAAAATTAAATCAAAATTGGAACCAGGAAAGCTTAATTGATTCCCAACTACATGGAAATGGACATAAGATTTTAATAGTGATATTGTTTAGCTACAGTTCATAATGCATAAGATATAATTCCAAAAGTCTATCTGTTAGTTGGATAATATCTTGTATACAATATAAGAATTTCATAAGTTAACATCAGGGACCTATATACTAACTAGTATATGGGTCCCTGTTAACATCAACACTGTTCCAAGTATCTGATTTAAATCATTACTTCTTTTTACTGGCTAACAATTTATATTTCTATTAATTTGTCTTGAAAATGAAAAATCCATCGTACCACTGGACTTGTTTATAAAATGAAATTGATCCAACTTCGCCCCAAAATCACAGATTAAACAGTGGCGGATCTAGACCTCACTGTGTGTGTGTGGAGGGGGGGCTTTTTTGGTCAAGCAAAGGAGATATGGTTTTGGTATTAAATGTTAATGAAAATTGAAACATCCATACTTCTTCATTATACTAGCCCGAATATTTAGAAATAATTGTCAAAGTGCACAAATGATCTTACAAAGATTTGGCCTAAAAGCAAAATATGCTTGACCTGGACCAATTTAAATTGGCTTTAAAAGTGTTTCAGGTGTTTTCCCCCAAAAAGTCACTAAAATGATTTTAAAAGATTTGAGATGACCTTATAGAAATTAACAAATTTTGCACTAATCAAAATTTATAATCCATAGTTTTGAAATGTTTGAGTGGAGTATAATGAATGGTTGGTATGAGTGATTATATATCAATTGTACATCTTACCTTTAAAAGTATATATTATGACGCACTTAATTTCTATTTGTACAAATAAATTAAAAAAAAATTAAGCCTAAAAAAAATAATTTAAAAAAATTATTATAATCCGAGGATTAATGTGCATTAAATTATACTTTGTTGTACAATATGAAAAAGGTACAAATTAAACAAATATTAGAAAGAGATTACATATCTTAATGGTAGTATAAGTTAACCACATTCACTAACTGCAAAATTGTAGCTCTCTGAGAAAATATTGGGACAGATCTGTACCAATTAATATTTTCTCAGAGAGCTACAGTTCTGCAGCTATTGCATTCACATGATTATGAATTTCACAATATTTCATATGAATTTAAACGTAAAAATTAAAATGTATCCTTTGTCTTTGTATTGGGTGATGTATATTGCAACATAATTTTCAATGTTCATGCTGAGAATTGCTTTGCCATTATTTTCCAAATATCACCATATAAGCCTACAATATTACATATTATGTATCAAATGAATTATTTATAATATTGACTGAAATAGCATGATATGTTGATCATGATATGAAATGCTTATAAAAGTATTAGATGGCAAATTACAACCTCACAAAGTCATTCACCCAGTAATTGTAGATAAGGAACAATGAGAAACAAAGTCAGGGGCTTGCTGAGCTGTAAAGAACATCCCATGTGTATTATACACAAAGGGATTAGTTGGGGTAAAATTCACCAGACAAAACCTGGGTACAGATATAAAAAAAAAAAATGGACAAAATGACCATGCAAGGACAAAGTCAATATTAGAAGTTTATTAAAGCATAATAACAAAATGTCACAGGACATAATACTGATTTTTATATAAATTCAGGGGGGAAATCTGTTCCTTTTGTAAAGTTTACAAAAATGCATGTGTAAAATATATGTTATATTTTTATGAGATTGTTTTTCAATTTTATACTATAGATTTTGATAATTATTATTAAATGCTTATTCCTTTTATCATATCTATTGCAAAATATGAATTAAAATAGGATTTTCTTTTACTGATATAGAATACTAATAGGCTTTGTAATCATTGGGTTTACAAATTGCTACACAAGATCTGACATTTTTCACATAGCTTCTGCGTGCATGCATGTCATTTGATTCCATATCAACATATCAATTAATAAGCAAGATTCAAAATGTGAAATTACTTTGAAAAAAAAAAAACACAACAAAAAACTTGATGACTGATAATCTATAATATGCATGATAGTTCAAATTTTCTTATGAATATATATGTATATCAAATGATATGTCAGAACAATCAATTTGCTAATATTGTACGTACATGTATATGCTTTCATAATTTTGCTGTTGTGTGATAATGAAATATTGTCAAATTAAAAAAAAATGTGAAATTACAATTTATTGTCCTTAGGTTTGTAATCAAGAATGAAGGAGTAAATGATAACCTAGTGGTGGATCCAGAGGGGGTGCTGGTTCAGGAAATTTTGCTAAAATAAAGTAAAAATAACACATTTTGAGGGTGGACCCCCCTCCCTTGATAACCAAAATTAATGGTAAAATTCCCCTCTCTCAAAAATTCCTGGATCCATCCCTGTAAGCATTAGACAATCATTAATTTGTCATTCCATTATTCATAATTTCTTCATTGGACACATGGAGGCCAACTCTCACATGTGTGTATATAGACATAATTCCAATTATTTTGAAAATAAAGAGGTCAAAGTACCAATTGAATTCAATATAAAATATATAAAGAATATCTTATCATGGATATAAAGATTAAAACATTTCAATCATGTTAATTAATAGATTTTTAGGTCAATTGATTCTCTCATGTGACCTATTGCTAGTGATCAGCTTCTGTTGTGACAGTAAACAAAACATCAAGCTTGAAAATATCATGATTCCTAGGGTAGAAATTCTGACTCCAGGAGGAACCAAACTTGATATATAGTGTTTATGTGTAAAACATTTAAATTTAGATAACATCTTCCTTAATGCTATTGATACTTTTAGGTAAAGAAGGAACAGGTAATTGTAAATTTCATGACCTCTATCAGTGATAATAATAATAAAATTTATATACATGCAGCCTTATATAAAACAGTTTATTACTCTAAGGTGCTTTACACAATCTGATTAAAATAAGATCTTTGATCCGCTCCGTTATTGTTATGTCGTTTCAATAAGATCTTTGATCCGCTCCGTTATTGTTATGGAGAGGATCAAAGATCTTATTTATAACAATAACGGAGCGGATCAAAGATCTTATTTTAATGAGATTGTGCTTTACAAGGGCAAGAAGAGGAATGCAACAATAAAATAGAATTAAATGACATTATGACAACTTATACATGTATCTGTAAATTAAATTATCAAAATAAAACACTAATGGCTAAAAGTTGGTTGGTTTTTTGGGTGGTTTTTTTTTTGGTATTTGATAATTAAAAACACAGTTTATATATACATGTTAGAATCTAAAGGTTTTGATACTAGCTTTAAAATAGATGGAACCAAAAATGGTCATAGTAATTACATGTCTTTATGATTTAAAAGAATCCTTCTTTAATTTTGTTGACACTAGAATATTATAAATGATGGATGCATTGTCAAGAAAAACAGAAAGATGTACAAAAATTGTGACACTTGCAACTCCAGGGTTCTGATTCAAGGTCAGATCCAAATAGTGTTAAAAGTGTATATCAAGTTTATAATTGTAAAATGTTTCATCAGTATAGACGCTTTTGGGGGAATGAATTACACCTTATACATGTATTATACTTCTACTGAATATTAGAATTTAGCATATAAATGCATGCCTAGAGCAAGAAAAGTTACTGTATTATATAGATTTCATTCATATTGAGGTTAGTAATACTTTTAACTAAATAACTCGGGTATTTAGTTAAGGTCAGTGTCTTGTTGATATTTTTGATGTGTGTATGCATGTACGTGTATGTGTGCGTGTGTGTGTGAAATACAAAAAAATCCATAAAGATTTGTTTCAGAGTTTTGAGTAGTGATCAGTTTTAGCAATCATCAACAGCTAGGGTATGAATCTGTACACTCATCTTTGTTAATTTCTAAAACGACTTAAATTGCATTTCAAAAGTAGTCAAGTGTTATGTGAAGGAGATTTGAGGAACATATGTTCCTGCTAAATGTGTGTGATCATACATTTGGGGTGTCAATGGATGGAAAATCATCTGAAGATCGAAGTTTTGAAGAAATTGAAATACTTTATTGAATATTAATCAATCTTATTTTCATTCTAAAATCATGTACTCAAAGGAATTTTC
Source organism: Ostrea edulis (assembly GCF_947568905.1). Taxonomy (NCBI): domain Eukaryota; kingdom Metazoa; phylum Mollusca; class Bivalvia; order Ostreida; family Ostreidae; genus Ostrea; species Ostrea edulis. Next base: position 48,243,043 of record NC_079169.1, on the reverse strand, counting down.
TTTCAATTACATATGTAAGTGCATTAAATTGAATTATTTTTCTATTTCTTACTTACATTTAAAACAGTTATGTTTGTCATTTTGTTTCTCAAAGTAGAAAATATTTTCATGTAGATTTTTCTTCCAAGATTATTATTCCTTAGATTTCAATTTAGAACATTCAAGTAAAAGAAAATAAGACTCTAAAAAAGGAGGTCTCCATGTGAATTGAGAGAAAGAAACGGAAATTATAAATTCTGTGGTGACATTAAATTTCATTTCATAATTTTGCCAGCTATAATAAGGTATGATATGAGATTCAGGGTGGTACATTTATGTGCATACATGTACCTTGTATCTCCAATTGAAAATTGATTGCTTTAAATCAATTTCAACATTATGAATATCCTACAAAAGTAAAACATAATGATTTTAAAGTTTAAAAAACACATTGTTTCACTCCTGAAACCTTGACCTCACATGGATATATATTGGTATTTAGTGTTGGTAGGTTTTGGTTCTTTTTGGGTGGATTTTGGATAATGTAGTGATCGAATTTCAGTTAGTTGTAGCACAGTAACATGGAGTGAGCTTGCTTGCTTCCTGATATCTAGTCAATCACTTTTTAAGACATACATATTTTTCAAACTTGCATTGCACATATTTGTTTACATTTTTGGTAGGAGTGTTTTATATGCTCACTATATATGTCATCTTCATATATAGATGTGTAATTGTTTGCAAAAAGAGGAGACATCTAAATTCCTAATAAAAATGATAATTACATTTAAATCATAATTGTGCACTTCATGTACTTTTTACATGCAAAATCATTTCATATAATTATATGGTTTTTGTATTTTCTGTCCATATCTGTAAGTCTGTCTGTCACAAAGTCTTAAATTGTGCATTAAAATGCTTCTCCTCCTGTATGGATTATCTGATAAACTTGAAACTTTGTACAATGCTTCATTGCCATTTGCAGATGTGCACATTGTTGGGAGAGGATTTATTGTTATCCTAAAAGTTATAGTGGTTCGATCCAAGAGGGATGCGGGTGTAAAATAGCTTGTGACCATTTCTCCTAGTTGCAAACATATTGCAGAGTCTTGAATTTTTTTTTTTTATTTTTTTTTTTTTATACAATACTTCATTATCATTTAATGATGTCTAGATTTCTCTGACCTAGGAATCTAATATTTTCCTAAAATCTACAGTGGATCAAAAACAAGTATTTTAAGTGTTGTTTTTTTTTTTACCCTTTATTGAATAATCTTTGTAAAATTGCATGTGCAAAAGTAAAGATGCTTTGAAAATTCAATTACAAAATTAAACATTTCACTGGTTTGTTAAGGTACTCACTACACTAAAGCTTTATGACACTATGTTACAAGATGGCGATTTAAATGTTTTGGGAAAGTATTTGTATTGATCGATATATTCGTCTATAACACCATAGCTAAGTGGTTAATTAATAAAGCATTGGGCAAGAGAGAGAGAGAGAGAGAGAGAGAGCATTGGGCTGGTGAACTACAGATCTTGAGCTCAAATCCACCAGTCTTTTGTTCATGTGTTGAAATAATATTTTTGAAAATCATGTTTTTATCCAAATTTGCATTTTTTGCTGTTTTTGGCATACACACTTATTGTATATCATCAGATCTTTTTTAAAATATTAAATCTATTTGTACTGATTTGAGAAACTATTTCCCGGTGTAGTGAGCCACCTTAAATGTAAACATAAAAAGACTCCAGTCTTTGTTTACATAACACAGAATGAAGGCTAAAATATTGCTTTTATTCCTGCATCCAGAAGGTTAAAATTTTGGCTGTGAACACAGATTCAGTTATACTTTTCATGTTTAACATTTAAAAAAATGAAAACAAAATTAAAAAAAAAAAAAAACCAAAAAAAACGTAAACGTCCTGTTTGAGAATTTTTCACTTGTATGGAGACGTCACCATTGCCAGTGAAGGGCTGCAACATTTAGGTCTATGCTCGGTGCTTATGCCCCTTTGAACAGGGGTGGATTAATATTGTGTCACACATTTAGGTAATGTCATATAACTGTAAACAATGTCTCTAGAGGATTTGGGTGTTGCTCAACCGGAAATGTAATAAATGAATGCATAAGATTGGATCGTACTTCTTTTTGGACTAGAACATCCAGGACTGAACTTTCTTAGGGTCGAGATGTCTGTTAACCGTTTATTCGTATTTCCCTGTCAAAGTCTTTTTGACGCTTCAGGTTTGACTTCAGAATGAATGTGATTGTCAGAGGGAGAATGATGGACCGAAGCATGCATTTTGTAAAATGATTCTTGTGTTGTTAAATCTTCGAGAATCTTGTTGGAGATGTCTGATTCGGTTCACGAAACAACTTAGCATCATTTAGCAGTAGCAGATTTCACCGTAAGCACTTAATTAACACTAATTTTAATATATTGTAAACAAATTGTAACTGTAAGCTAGGCTATTCCAAAATTCCACAACATATCAGAGGAACCGGTAATTTAGCCTGTACATAATGATAAGAGTAGGGGTATATACCACACACCCCTAATAAAAGCACTGGGATTACTGAATCAGAATGACAATTGGGGTGGGGACGATAAAAGCAGAATTTTCGAATTATTTTGAAGCTAAGTTTTGAGTAAGAAATGGTGCCATTCCTTTTGGGTTATTTTTTTCATTGGGGATGGTACCATAGGGCCTACTATTATTATTACAGACAAAAATACCGGTTCCTGTGAATATTCACACCTGACGACCTGTAAAGTAGGGCTGTGCGGTGCACCGAAAATTTCGGTGCACCGCGATTCATACCATTCGATTCGATGCACCGATTACAAATTCCGGATTTCGGTTCGGTTCGGTTTAGATTTTACTTACACCAAAACAACAAATATGGCGTCCGAGTGATGTTGAAAACATGTGGTTTTTTATGCAACGGAGATTTAAATCACTACTGTGTTAAGAGTTAGCATTTTCACCACTCAGATACCAACAGAATATGGTCCGTAAGATCATTGCAGTTTATCTTTACATGACATATAGCATTTCTGTCAGTGGTGGAGTGAAATCAACATCGTAAGTAATGACACAGATTTGACAGTTAACATGAGAGAAGTAAATCAATAAAGGAGAGATTTTCAAAGACTCTCAATTGATAGAATTGTTGAATTTTTGCATATCAATGAAAACAATATCATATACATTTTAGAGTCACTATAGATTTGTTTAATAATCCAAAACTTATGCAGCACATTAATATAAACAAAAAATTGATAGACTGTCAGTGTTTTCTTTTTTCTATCAAAGTTATAAAATGCCATTATGAATAGATATGATGTTTACAAATGACAACATATAGTTATATAACTTGAATTAAATCAAATCAAATATGCTACTCATTAAAATTGTTAATTTTTGTGGTGTCATTAGATAAATTGGATCTAACATGAACCGAATCGAAAATAACCGAACCGTGCTGTTCTGAATCGAAACCGAACCGAATCGAGCTAACCCTGAATCGTCCCAGCCCTACTGTAAAGGGTTGTAAATAGAGAATGTGAACAGCTGCATGTAAATAAGTTAGTGTTCTAACTGCATAATTTAATACCGTTCAATTTTATTCTAATATTTTTGTGATAGGGTTATATGTATACAATTGAAATTGCATGGGAAAGAGTTTAGTAATGCAGAGCTCTAATATAATTTAATTTCTCATGTTGTTTAGACATTTATCCATTAACACATGTATAGGTCTACATAATTTAGGAATGTAATTACTAGATATAAAGTTAATGTCATTCCTTAGCTTGCAAGTACATTCTTAAGAATCATGACAAACAACACTCTTTAAGATACAATTTTCTGCTTTATTACTATATTCATGGGATAAAAGTCCCCATCCTGTGTTTTATTTGGGATATTTATTCCCATTCATGCTCAAATAGGATATTCACTGCCATTTCATGTTCATTATGGGACATTTCCTCCTATGGGACATTGTATCCCATTTTGAATTTAAATATGGGAGTTAAAATCCTATGGGAGAAATTATATTTTTTCTCCCATGGGATTTTTGGTAGGAGTGAAAATCCCCCAAGTGGGATTAAAAATCCCTCCAAAATCCCATGGGATTTTTTGATTTCAGGTGAAATATCTTAAAAACTATAATAGTTACAAGTGTAAATGTTGGTGCATGTCTTGTGGACATAAAATCCCATCTTTTTTTGTAAAGGGTTTATTTGTATCCTTAATAAAAGGGTTGGCGAAACTCCGGACTTTTGTCGTGTCCAGAGTTAAATGTCGCACTGTTCAAGTATGTTCCGATATAACGGCACTATTGTCATGTTAGCGAAAACAGTCACTCGACTGGTCAAGTGTGAAAGGTGAAATAACATGACCTCAAACGCAATGCTGTCCGATCCTTCTCTAGTGTAGCGATTAAAGAAGATCTGAATTTAATTAGCTTGTGCTGTATATACTTGTATATCTGAATTAATCATTATTTAGACTTCGCACTAAAGAAACTCACTTAGAGCTGTGAGTTTTCGGGTTGTGTGGGGCTTTAATGAATATTTAAAGGTATGTTTGGGCATAAGTAGAGTAGGAAAATATATTAGGAATTTTTATACCAAATTCATGAGACGGTGATGCAAGAATATAGCGATACAAGGTCTCAACCGTACATATTTTTTGTCCCTCGTAAATCGAAGGTTTTTATAAAGGGTGGATCTGTAGCTCTGTGATCCGTCCCAATATTTTCTCAAGAGAGCTACAGTTCTGCACCTAGTCTACGAACGCATCACGTCGTGTACTGTGGAATCATTAGAATTCGTGGTGGCTCAATGTTTGTGGAATTCGTGGGTACCCCTCACCCCTCACCGAATAAAGACATTCCAGAGTTATCTATCTTACAAATATATAAATCCACGAAATTACGTCCCCATGAACCCGTAAAAATTCAGCAATCCACGAAAATTGGCCCCCCACGAACTTAATGATTCTACAGTACGTGTGACTTAATTATCTAAACATGTGGTACAAATGTATGTACATGCAACTCACAAAGATGTACATATATGTATAACGTATTCCTGAAATTTGAACAATTCAGATTTGTATAAATATTCAAAGAAAGGAAATATACATGTACAGTAAAAGTACGGTTTATTGCATAAATAACATTTTTCTCTATAATATCAATTGCATTCTTCATTTTCATAACAAAGGAAGTCATTTTTTTAAGCTTATTCATCGAACAAAAATTGAAGCATTTCCGGAATGACCTCGGTCAAAAATTTGTCCTTACACAAGGTTTTGTACAGTTGGAGGTACTCCTCCCCCAGTACCCTTAGACGGACAAACAAGTCCATTATTTTTGCCAATCGTCTGCCTTCTGCATTTCTGTGTGTTTCCTTTAAAACAGCTGCAAGGGTTTCGATCAACTGCGTCTGAATTTCCTCAACTTTGTCCGGAGCTTCCAAAGAACACCTATCTGTTGGGATGAAGATAATCCATGTACTTTTGAATATTTGAGACCTGCATACTTCGTACAAATTTATATAGATGTACGTTAACTTTCAAACGACGTAGGATTTTGTTGTGTTTAGAGGGATTTTCTATTACCTATTTTATCAAACAACAATGTAAATCGGTCACCAATACATGAAATACACCAATAAAAATACGTTTTTGAAGGATTTTAATTTTTGGTATAAGTCTCCTCCATTTTCCATTGAATTTTCAAATGAAGATTTGTGAATAATGCAAAAGTAAGGATGGTTTCAAAGGAAAATTTTGTACTAAATATGGGGTTTTAGCAATATTAAAATATTTACAAATACATTGTAGTTTAACTAAATTCCATAAAAATGTTTGGAAGTATCCTATGTCCTTTTAAACAGTATCAACACACGGATTATTGATGGATTCTATAACACAGGCAATAGCATCGCTTGGGGTCGAATTTACTATCAAAGAATAAAGGTATAGAACTCTAAATATAGGGTACCCAGGTTAATCAATGTCAAAACAATAACTCACATGGTGTAAAATTCTACTCTGTATTCTAATATATTCATTCCTAATCAATCTACGATAATACCAAAGTTCATTCCGAAATTCCGTATACTTCCCAAATTTTTTTTTAAAACCGTCTGTACTTTCACTTATCATAGTCATTTTGATCGGTGCCACTAACTACCCAAATTAGCATCATTCTAATTAATCATCAAACACCTGTGTTAATGTGGTTTAGATAAAAATAGACATAATAAGACATTTGTATATTTATAAAGACTTGTTATTAGCATAATCTATGTACTATAATGAATCAATATTGATAAAAATTAGTATTTGAATTTCTAAATCGTTATAAGTCCTTTTATCCTTTTTGGGTAATTAGTGCAATGGTTGTGATAGTGAAAGTACAGACGGATTTTATAATTTTCAGTCAATGGGAGCTAGCCTATTATGGTCTTCATTTTATGAATTGGGTTAAGAAATTAATTTTACAAATGATATCATATGCTGCACATTCTATGTAATAGTTTGTTGCAATGCTTAAACATTCTGTTTAGTAGTTTAGTGCCAGGGATCAGCTAAAAGTCGACCCAAAAATAATAGACATTTTTTCCAAATTCATTTCTGCATATCTTTGGAAGTATAAGGAATTTCAGGATGAACTTTGGTAGTATGTATGAGTATATTATAATACAGAGTAGAATTTTATATCATTTGGTTTATTGTTTTTACATCGGCTAATTTGGGTACCCTATATTTATAGTTCTATACCTTAACTCTTTAATAGTAAATTCGACCCCAAGCGATTGTCTGTGGTATATAATAAATCTAATTAAGGAAATTTCTACAAATGCAACAAAGCCTTCAAGATCATGTTTAGTATTTTGATAATGTTTTATAAGCTTTAGAAATGTGGGATACAACCTATTCTACAATAGTAATATCTCACTACAAACGCAAAATACCTCGGAATGTTAAAGAGATGGCGAGCACCAATGCATGTTCTTCGGGTGTCAATTTCAGTTCCTTAACTCTCTTGGAGAACTCGAACCAACTTTTGCATATGTTTATCGGCGTGTAGGGACAAACTTGTGTAAAATGATATGGCTTCCCAGTGTAACTGATCAAAACTTCTCGTTCCGCATCGAAGGCCCGGTACTGCAGAATGGCGAAGAACTCAAAGCGGGAGGCTGAAATATTTATTGACACGCATAGTATATTCCAGGAAACCAAGAGATTGTATTCTGATTTTATTCTAAATAATTTATATTTGCATACTACCCTATACATCCGCCAACAGAGTTAAACAAGGGTTATTTGATTCTTTTGTGGCTTTTCTGTTCGCAAATTGAGGGAAAATGTCCTGTGTTTTTCATGGTCAAAATTATAGCATCAACGATTAAATTTCAGCTTTTAATGACAGGTCTAATGATAAAATTGTATCATTAAGCTTTTTGATCCATTATTGCCGCACATGCATAACGCGCCCTTTAATATTTCTATCATCAAGTAGAAATGTATAATTCACGGTTGTAACAGTGGAGCTATGGGTTATAATTCAGGGGTCTGCTCTTCCAATATACAGGGCAAACAAAAGCATATTTGAAGACTACCTTTCAGGAGAGTAGACTGGTCCTTCGGAGACAACGCCTTGAAGTTCGGTATTCCTTGCGTGAACTGTACGTACTCCTTTACAATTCGGACCATATCCCGTCGACCATTTTGCAGTAATTTAATCCGCCCATCAACATCCACGTGCGTTTTCTCGTAGATCTCCTTAAATTCATCCGCCGGTAAGAAATTCATGTTACCAAAAAGTCGGGTCTTCTCTTCGTAATTTTTCTGTATCAAAATGTCAGAACTCATATCAAGCTGGGAAATGTATCAAACAAATATTATTTATAAAATGATAAAATATGACACCCTCCCCATTCCAAAATGACGTGATCAGAAGTGCAGTTTAGGTTGTTCATCACATATCTTTTAACAGGATTGATTCTAGATTGCTACAATTTGAAGATTTACATTCACTTCCATAGCTGCCGAGCAGAGGACAAGATTACTTCAAACTCTCGGGAGTTCAGCCTTACTTTATTGTCTTCATACCAATAAGTATTGTGTTGTTTTGTGTCTCCATTTAAGTTTTTCACTCATATAGAGACGTCACAAGCTCCACAAATGACCTCCCACGCCAAGACATCCTTAGTATTTACGGTCGCAACAGTGAGGTGTTTTTTTATCTTGCCCACGCCTACATGTACCCTGACACGGACCCCCGTTTTTGAGGTATTATCCAAATGTTAATGACCCATGGCTTTCACTACTATTGCCGGGTGCATGGCGAAAGTAACTGAAAACAGTAAACGTCTTAGGTTTGACGCTGCGCCGAGATCGAGAATCAACCCCGGGCCTCCCAATTGCGAAGCCTAGCGCCTTAACCTCAAGGCTACAACGACCAGTCCATCTCAAAATGAACATTGCCTTGAACTTAAAATGGATAATTTACGGTCATATTTGCCTTAATTCTAAAACACATTATTCATAATTATAATGGAACATGTATGTAATTCTATATATTTAAAGCAAAATAAATTAGTTCAACTTACAAATCCTTCTTCAAAAAGCTTTTCAAGTTCGTCGTCATTCAAGGACTTTTCAAAGGGCTTTAGGGCACTGTAACCTATAATGAGATTTTCGATGATCTTTCTCGCCTCCTGACTAGAATCGGACTCAGAACCACACGGCAGTCTTTGTTCCACTGAGCAAGGTCTTGCTACATGCTTGATAACCTCTTCCGAAAGATCAATAACAAAAGAAGAATCTTTACTATTCAAAGAGTCGGTGGAGCGGACGGACGAGCATGAAGGCGATCCGTTTGAACATAATGGGGAGGGAGAACAGTTCGGGGGAGTAAAAACCTCATCCCCACGAGGCAAATCGGGAGAAAAGTGGTTGGAAGAATCTGAACTATATGTGTATTCAGGAGGAACTGAAAGTCCATTGCTGGAATCTGAAGACAAAATGTCCTGTCGATGTTTCTGCTGCAGAACACCACTCCGATGTAGTCTCTTCACTTCCATTATGACATTCGTTCGTTCTGCAACCGTATACCGACCCTGTCGTATGCCTGAAAACACAGCACCATTCTCTTTCATGAAATGGCAATATAGCACCAACTATACTATCAGCATCTCAAAGAAGTCTAGCATCCACACTATTTTGTAAGTGTGAAGGAAATTCTCATATTCAAATCAAAGTATATCTGAACTAACCCTCCTTTGACATGCCCAAATCCAGACATTTTTTTAAGCGACATGCTGAACAGTTGAGCCCTTTCTGTTGCTCGTCGATGACACAGTCTCCACCTTTGTCACATTTATACGGAGTTTTTCGCTGGAGACATCGCCGAAAGAATGCCTGCAAAAAAAACCCAGAGAATTTACCAATTCCCTCAAATACAATACGGTACAAATAAATTATGCATCCATGGAGTTGTTTTTAACCGTGATGACACCTATAACATCAGCATGTGCAATTCTAGGGTCGTTTTAATAGGGCAATGCCCATTCATAAGCTCGAGAATGTTGATCCCATATACGGTATTGGAATTTGAACTTGAGATAGAATCAACACAACATCAATGACCAAATTGTCTTTGGTTTCAACACTACACTGACATACAAGGGAATAAAAGGGGAGGAAATAACAAGTGTACATTTCAAAATGTTATATTGGCGTTTTCTCTCTTTTGTTAATTACAAAACTTCATTGCTTTTTACTTGAAAATAATGAGGAAAATGATAGTTGAAACTCCTTATAAAATAGCACAGGGTGTAAACGTTCGATATCTACGATATGAGGATTGACAGCAATATATTATTGGATGAATTGGGCACTTAATATTACATACATTCATACAAATCCGATAGCACTGCGTGTGAGTACATTGTATACATGTACATGTATATCAAAATATACTGGCATGTTAAGACTATTATGTAATCTAAAACTATTTTTAGTGTTTACATGAGAACTTTTTGTATCATATAACAACGTTATAAATACGAGGGCTGTTTGATATGTAATATGTATTGTACCACAGCGTGATAACGCTTTGCATGATTTTGTGGATGATGATACTCTTGAATAGCTCTATTCAATACCTTTCCAACGTTATAAACACAAGCCAGCCTTCAGCTCCACATAGTTTTAAACTCATTTAAATAGAGCCAGTCGTTGACCTTTGTTGTAAAACTCGTTGTGAAACGGGTTGAGAATATTGAAGAAACTAGAGCTTATATCAAAGCTCGCACAGAACTCGATCATTCAGTAATACAGATTTTTAAGTTTATGGGTCTGATAAGGTATTTTATAAGACAGTTCGTAGGTGGAGAAAGAAATTTCTGATTGGCAGAGTCTGTCAAAGATGCAGCAAAATCTAGCCGACCTGTGACTGTCTCAAAAGTCAGGGAAATAATTGAAAGTAATGGCAAATACACGATTCGTGATATTGTCAAAGCTGTTGGCATGGCATATCGCTATCGCGAGTACATATCATTTTGAAGCGTATTTTGAAAGTACGAAAGATTTCTGCCAGATGGATACCGCATATATTGACAGATGACCAAAAACGGGTTCGAGTACAAACCGCTAAGCAATTGCTCAAAATGTTTCCCAAATTCATTAGAAGACATTTTGCAAACATTGTTACTGGTGACGAAACATGGGTTCCCTATTTCGAACCAGTAAAAAATTTTAGAAACAAAATGTGGCTATCTAAACACGGTAGAAGGCCTGTAGTTGCCAAAAGAACCATAAGCACAAAGAAGGTTCTTTATTGCATATTCTTCTCATGTGATGGTATAGTCGAACAAATCTCGGTGCCAAAGGGCAAAAGTGTTACAGGTCGGTATTACTGAGATGTTATACTAAAAACTCAATATATGCACCTAGGGATGCATGAGCCGAGTTGCATGGGATATATTGTAAAGTCAGGAATGATGTGGCATAATTATAATTCTGAATTCTGAACTAATTTCAGTTTTAAATTTTTGAGTTGCTGTCCAGAAACCATATTTGTCTGAAGTTTCAAATCTATTTTCGGTCACTGTGACCTTGACCTTTGACCCTTTTTCTCCAAAATCAATAGGGGCCTTGCTTTGCTAGTATCCAACAATATATCCAAGTTTCATTTGATTCAAATTAAAAATTTTCGAGTTATCCTTCGGAAACCAAATGTTTTTGGAATTTTAAATCTATTTTCGGTCACTGTGACCTTGACCTTTGACCTATTTTCTCCAAAATCAATAGGGGACTTCCTTACCTGGTACATAACAATATCTTCAAGTATCATTTGATTCGGATTTAAACTTTCTGAGTTATCATTCGGAAACCAAATTTTTCTGAAATTTTCATTCTATATTCGGTCACTGTGACCTTGACCTTTGACCTTTTTTTTCTCCAAAATCAATAGGGGTCTTCCTTACCTGGTACCCAACAATATACCAAAGTTTCATTTGATTCGGATTTAAACTTTCTGAGTTATCATCCGGAAACCAAATTTTTCTGAAAAAATTTTCATTCTATTTTCGGTCACTGTGACCTTGACCTTTGACTATTTTTCTCAAAAATCAATAGGGGTCTTCCTTACCTGGTACCCAACAATACATCAAAGTTTCATTTGATTAGATTGTAAACTTTTCGAGTTATCATGACGCCCCCCCCCCCCCCCCCCCCCCCTATCACCAAACCAATAGCCGAGTTCAACTTCGTTGCAACTCGGCTAAAAAGCTCAAGAAATATTATCACAAACGACGCCCTGTGTCAGGATTTAGACATGTTCGTCTACTTCATGATAATGCTCCATCACATACATCTGAGCGCGTGAAGCAATTTTTGAGGTCGGAGAAGGTTACCGTCTTGCTACACCCACCATACTCTCCAAATATAGCCCCATGCGACTTTTTCCAAAACTTACAAAAGTTCTTATCTGGTCGTCGTTACAAGTCCCGACAAGCCCTTGGTTCAGCTATCAGTCAATACCTCAGAGTTCTACCTAAATCAGCGTACCGTGACACATTTCAGAAATGGATTCAGAGATTGAAATTATGTATTTCAAACAGTGGAGAATACTCTGAAAGGATGTGATGTTCATTTCATTATTTGAGTCGAATGCTTTTGAGATATCGTACAATACACATTACATATCGAACAGCCTTCGTATGCGCTTCGATATGATGCAACTGCATTAATAGATTACGAATGAAATGAAAAGTACCCTAGGGTTTAAAACTTGATTTAACTGGTGATAATAACGACAAAACATCCAACGTTTATTAAAAGTGCTGCTAGAATCCTACCACTTTCAGTAAAAAACGATCATTAAACATCTTAACACGGAACCATCTCAGTGTTTTACGTTCTAAATTGATCTTCTAGAGTTTTCTTTGAAAGTTTTCTTAACAGACGATTTTAGAAGCAATTGGTGTGTACTTTAGTCTATTACCTTTCACCCTATGTATAAAAAGGCTATAAAAGTATGCGGCATGATGTTATATTTTTGCAGTTTTATTTCAGTGTATGATAAAGGGAAATCGGAAGGACATGCGAAATGGAATCCGTGGAGCAAATGCACAGGCACTTGTTTCTGTAAATGACTTATGACCTCTGTATACTAATAACAACACAAGGTAACTAGCTTCAAATGACACAGAATGGCACCTACTGAGAATGTCGGCCTGTTGAGCTTCCAGGGAATATGCTATGTAAATGTATTTTACTACCGTTGTATTGTACAATCATTCAACTTAAAAACCATGTATGACATGACTGCATTCATTGCCTCTTATCGCCGAAAACTGTAACAAAACATGGATTTTCCGTTTTATACCACGAAGTGCTATGTACTGATACCGCACAGAATGAAAATTGTATATTCGTTGTGTTGAAAAATAAAGTCCCATTGTTTTATTATCATAATAAATATGATACGATGTTTATTACCAAAAAATCTTGAACATATTGCTTTCTTAACAAAATAAAAATTTTGAATTGAAGACGCTGTACGCTATTTTTAGTTACTCAAAAAAACCAAAGCTGTTCGTACGTTTCGGGATTTTACATGTCATCAGAAGATAGAAGCTAAGACTTCCCGAGTGGAGATTTAAAAATATTTTCGTGTCGGAATCATTTCTGATGAAGATAATAATGAAATTATAACTTACTGTAAATACAACTTCGTTAACTAGTATGAGAAATATTTCTGCCAATTGCATGTTTCATGCAGATCTATGGAAAGTCGGAGAAAATACAGATAAAAGATTATTTGGAAGCATGCAAAATAGAGCAAGGAAAGTTTTTTAGTGGTGTGTTTTTGACTTTGTGGTATGTATTGATGTGGCAAGTACCTGTTGTTACATTGAAATTTTATGAAACCCACCATAAGTACCAAGAACGCTGCAGGCATATATCAATGTTTTATTTTCATGCATGCAAATGAAGATATATTGCGAGAATGGCCCCGCCACTATTTTTGATAGTACTATGTAGTAGTGAATGAGAAGATATTAATGCATGTAAGCTTGAAAGTTATGAATTGAAGCCCTGGAGCAAAGAATGACCCCCCCCCCCCCTCCCAGCCTGAGGGGGAAAATTGAGACAGCAATGACGAACACTATATAACCCCAACCCCCCCAACCCCCATGCACACACTGATTAAGGTTCTGAAGGTCTTTATCATGACTATCATATTTTTATCATTGTCTGTCAGGAAATTTAAACAAGCCATGTGCAACTTACAACTTCTCCGGCGAACCCCCTCCCCCGCATCCCTAATATTACGGATCTGTGCCGATATGGAAAAATTCACAGGCATCTGAAGTATGAACACCCCCCCCCCCCCTTTCTGATTTTTTGGGGCGGCGATTATTTCTCCGAAATGTGTGGATTCCCCGTCTATTCCATCCTAATTTCGATTTATGTAATCGTAAACATGCTTTTTTGTAAGCCTTAAATACCTTATACTGTTTATAATAAGTATATTCTATATTATACCAGTCCAGTAGAAGGCCAATCTCTAAAGCTTTTGAAAAGTGTGAAACAACTACATCAATCGAAATTGGGTTGAGAGAGACAAGGAATCCACACATTTTGGAGGAATTGTCACTGCAAAAAAAAATCAGAAGGGGGGATTATAGTTATCAGGTGTCTAATATGGGGGGATGGAGTCCCCTTTATTTTTTGTAGCATCCCCCCCCCCCCCTAATGTTAGTAACTAAATTATATAAAATAAGATCAATTGTGGTTAATGGTCACCATTAAAATCATCCTTTTGCCTGTTATTTTTAATTCATCTCTGATGCTCTATCTTTCTATATATAACTCTAAAGAATTCCAAACGTAATTTTAGAAGAGCGTGCTAGCCAGTCAAAATCGCCCACGTATTCTGTGCGGTATCAGTACATAGCACTTCGTGGTATAAAAGGGAAAAGCCATTTTTTGTTGCAATTTTCGGCGATAAGAGGCAATGAATGCAGTCATGTCATACATGGTTTTTAAGTTGAATGATTGTACAATACAACAGTAGTAAATACATTAGCATCGCATATTCCTTGGAGGCTCAACAGGCCGACATTCTCAAGGGGTGCCATTCTGTGTCATTTGAAGCTAGGTACCTTGTGTTGTTATTAGTATACAGAGGTCATAAGTCATTTACAGAAACAAGTGCCTGTGAGCAAATGACATCAACATGCCTTCATAATATCAATAAATTCTCAGTGTTTCACATATATATTCCTAGACATAAAATTCAAATACTCTATATCTTATCGATATTTATATGACACGGTTAACAAATTCCTTGCTTGTCTCATCGATCGTCACTAGATGTATATAGTCATGACGTCATCACACGTTGCCAAGGGCAATAACTCCTATGCTGGTATTTCCTCGACTGTATGTCTATCATACAATGGTTTCCCTAATATCCACCATTAATTTATACATATTTATAAATAAGCAGGTTTTATAATCCGTTGACATTAACACATTGTAATTTTAACAAGTTTTTATTTCTCTTTTATTCTGTTTTTTTTAACATGTGTGATTTTCTGACCTTGACCTATAAATTTTGTATGTCGGACATCTTAAAAACGTGGCAACATACACATTTTCCTTGGTTATTAATTAAATTAAATTATATTGAGTAAAAATTAATACAGTTTTTCCACTTTCAACCATTAATATTGATAAGTCACATGAGGATGGAACTACCTTAATAATCTTCGATTTACGGAGTAGGTTATTTTCAGCACATGGTTTAATGAGGTCTTATATCGTTGTATTGTCGTCTCAAAAGTTTAACATGAAAAAAATCTCGAATATTTTCCCATTACATGTATGAACGCTTGTATCTAAACACAACTTCAAAAGTTCATCAAGACCTCATGTGAACCGAACTCACTGCTTTATATGATTTCGTTTGTTGATATGCTAAATATACAAGTGGCAAGTTCCTGTAATCACCACTGGCCCTTCAAATGTCTGAGTACCCTTGGTATGTATAACAGAAAGGAATTAACTCCTAACACAGAGATAGTACCCTATTCGGCGATTAAAAACGTGATTAAATAAAAACATTGTATACTGCATTCTGTAGTTTGCGGTTTGCAAATAACTTATCTAGAAAGACAATAAATAAAACATGAGCAAAGATCTAAATACCTTACAGGCCTCACAGCTGTACACTCCAAAGTGTATTCCAGACGCCCTCTTACCACAGACACGACAAAAAGGTAGCTCCAGTGGTTCTGACGAAGGGATGTACTTATCTCGCTTCTTTCCTTTCCTTTTAACGCCCTCGTGGATTTCATTGCCCAAGTCAATCTTCTCTTTATTCATTGTTACCGTATTTCTACATCATTACCAAAAAGGAAGTCATTAGTAGCATTCTACTAGTAAAAAGTTGAGAGGGGGGGGGGGTACTCATGTGCATTGCATTCCAGCAAGAATATTTCATAACAAATTATTTTTTTTAACATAATTGGTAAAATTTAACACAAAGTCTGTATTGGCTCTCAGACTTAGGACAGTTCTGCGCTTGTTTCCAGAATCTTGGATTCGCAGCCGAGCAACAATAAAAAACTAACATGTGCAAACGATTTTTAAAGCAGAATACAATGTACATGACACAATGTAATAGGGTTATTTGTTTGGGGAATATACATGTGTATATTTTTGCAATGGAAATTTCGATCAAACATAAACTTTGAGAAGTGTATTTCCCTGTACCACCTATGCAAGGGGAATTTCCAACTAATACAAGCCGATAGAAGGTAATTTTTTCTCCATATACACCATCTTTACTATAAAAGAGATTGAGAGAAAAATATAACTCAACTACACATTGAAGTCTTGATATTCACAACTCCCTGTCTACACAAAGGAAATGTACTGTAACCTTTTTCCTGAACCCACTGACAAAATTGATTCATGTAAAGTTAACATCTGTTTGTAGAAAATAACTCTAGCCTTTTAAAGACTAAATACGCGCCTTTTGTAGGCCTAGACATGCGGTGTCCCAGCTGCAAATCTGTGGCTCTGGGAACTTTCTTCCCCAAAAATCTACAGAAATATCCCTGTCTGAAGCTTTCAGAGTGTTTAGAAGTCCTGAAACTTATGAAAAACAAAATGTTGCCTGGCTCAGTTAGTTTTACTGTAGAATTTCATAAATGATTTTGGATGGACTTACGTGTGTTTGTTTATCATCCTTTGAACAAAGCATATACATGTATCCTACAGAACAAATGTATCCGTTTCAATCCCAAGGTATAAAATTTGCAAAGTGGAAAAATAGGCGGTACATGTACATATACATGTATATGGAAAAACTGGCCAGATCTTCTCAATACATTTTACTACAAATCATTATTATATTAGCCCTTCCCTACAGTCTGACCCTGACTGAGAGGCATAGTAATGAATTTTACAATATAAAGTAGGTTTTCAATTCATCATACCGAATAATTCAGATGGTGGTCTCTTTTATGCTCCTCGTAAATACTCATTTTACTTTCATCTAGTGACTGTAATATTATTGAAGAAGTTGTTAAATGTAATGGACATCAACAGTTACTGTATATGGCCTTATTGACCTTGTCCCTGACTTGGAACCTCCAATGATGAAAGACTTTACATATAAATATAAGTTATATTAACATATTATGACTACTTTGGACTTCCCCTAAAGTCAGAACCTTGGGGTTGCAAAATTAATAATTTTGGCACACTCCTTTCTGTTTTTCCTAATTATGTACTGTGTATTTATAGTTGAATATAGTATCATTCACTATGACCATTTTGGCCAAACCCTGGTATCAAAACCCCTGGGATCATGAAATTTACAATTTTGGTAAAGGGTTACCTGCTCCATTTAAATGTCCATTCATTTCAATTTAGAATAATTTGCATTACAGATTTTTAAATGTTATACACTTGGAACAGTATATATATGCCAAGTTTGGCCCCATCCTGGAGTCAAGAACATAACATCTACCCCAAGGATCATGAAATTCACACTATGTAATTGGTTTTCCCCCACAGATTACTTTACCCCTAATGCCCCAGAGGCACAAGAATCCTGGACCCAGTTGCATGACAGTTAACTTTAAGAGACAGTTAACTTCCCATTAACTCTTACATGTATATATAGTGTTTAATAACTAGAGATTAACTGTAAGTCAGACTTAGCTGAGCTTTGTGCAGCTGGGCCCTGAAGTCCCCCTTTTCCAAAAGATACGTCAGATCAAATTTGAAAAGAATTGTAAGAGTACTCACTGTAAAAAATGTTTTTAAAATTGTTATTTCAATCGATGGACAAAGATAGAGACAGTGTCAGATCAATTGAAATAGGTCACCTGAGTAAACCCCTCCTCTGGGGGTCATGAAAAACACTATTTTGGTAGCAGGCTCCCTGTGTTTCCTAACCATGCATTCAGTTGTACAGAAGAAGAGAAGATTTCTAAAATAATGTACATTTTCACAATAAAACTAATTCTGTCACTGTCCTGGAAAAAGAACCCCTGCCCTGGAGGAAGAACCCCAGCCCCCAGGAAGAAGAACCCCTACCCTGAAATTTATGAAAATACTGTTTTGGTAGAAAGAATGCTCTTCCTAATTATGGATTTTGTTTTCCTCCAAGATGAGCAGGGGTAAAGAAGAAGATTATCTAAGATTATGTATATTTTCAATATACGACCATTTTGGCTCACCTTAGAGACAGAACCCCTGGCCTGGGGGTGGGGGGGGGGGGGGGGGGGGGGGGTGTCATGAAATAGACAATCTTTGTAGAAAGCTTAATGCTGTTCCTCATATGCATTCAGTTTTTCTTCAAGATGTGTGTAGGGATACAAATGTATAAGAGATTTAAACATTTAGACATTTTTAGTTTTTCCCTTGCCCCTGGATTCCCAGAGATACAATGATTACAAAAACCACAATTTATGTTCATCTTATCCTTGTCATGCTTCTAATCAAATTTGAAGACAATTGGTTTGATAATATTCAAGAAGAAGTTGAATATATTCTAATTGTTATTGAACGATGCACAACAGACAATGCACAACAGACAATGCACAACGATGGAAGAAAACCTGGCAATAGCAATGGGTCACAAGAGTATACTAAGGAGACATAAAAATTGACCATTCATTGCTTAAACTACTCATTTTCTACATGATCTTATTGACTATCCAAGAAAAGAAAAGCAGTTTGGACTGCAATACTTCTAGATTTTGAAAAAGCTTTTTAACTCACTGGAATGGGATTTCATTGCCATTCATTATTGGTGATTCAAAAATTATAGGCTTCTTACACTTTATCTATCTAGCATCCGCTGTTTAATAAATAAAAGCCATTTATCAGATTTTTTTAGTCTTAAGACAGTCTAAAGACAAGGAGATCCTCTGATTCCATCTGGTTTTATCCTAATCAGTAGAGTTAAGTTAACAATTTCACTCAAAAGAAAATGAAATATCAAGGGTATAACTAAGGGAAGAAAATAAATTGGGGCAATATGCTTATGATTCTTTTTCAGTATTAGATGGAAGTGAATACTCTCTTAGTCTAAGACAATCAGTGAGTGTTTTGATAAGTCTGGTAGAATTTCAGGTATATTACAAAATCACATGCATAACGGATTGTTAGTACATATGTAGAGCTGGTATGGCAGAGATTTTGTGTACTGATTTAGTAGTAATTTATTTTGTCTTGTCGTACCCTCCAAATAACATTTCGAATGAAATAAATTAAATATTTTTTACAATTCATTTGGGGATAAAACACGGAAAATGTAAAATAATTTATTTTTTTTTAAATCAAAAAAAGATGGGCATTCTTTATAAAAAAAAAAATAGGGCTTGATAAAGGTATTTTAAAAAAATAATGTGGAGGACCTGGAGTCTGAAAAAGATGTTACATGTACAATCACAACTATTGATAAACAATTAAATAGTCTTTATTCATAGATTGTACTTGAAAATATCTACTTCAACGATGGTACATACTTTGACATATTCCAGATGGGGGTGGGGGGGTGGGGGGAGGGGGGGGGGGGGTGGGTCCTTGCAAGTATAGTTAATTAAATGTAGAACAAGTTATTTTTGTCTAATATTGTAAAAAGTAAATGATTTTCATAAACTACATGAATCATTGCATGAAATCATTCCAAAATGAGTTGACATATACACAATTTTAGAACATGTGAATTATCGTCTGTTTCATAATTACAAAATGTACATGTACATAGATTTTTGTGAATTTTGTCTGAAAGTTTCATTTCAGAAAGTAGTTGGTAGCAATATTATATCTGGTTCCAAGGTGGGACCAAAATTGTTGATATAGTAATATTGTCCTTATCATTCAGAAGACTTGTTGCATATTTAGGAAAAGGGTGTACAAAAATTGTGAATTTCGCAACCCCAGGATTTTGACTGCAAGACGGGTTCAAATTAGTCATATTGTGTTAATGTTACATATAAAAATATTATGTAAAGTCTTTAATCAGAAAAGGTACTTTCAGGGAGTAATTTCAGAATTTTAAGTACATATTGCTGAATATTAGAATTTGGCTTAGATAATGCAGATCAGGATTTTTTTCTAAATTCCATAGCCCTAATGGGACTATACTTTTAACTAATACTCTGATGACCTATAACATGTATAAGGCCTGTGGACTTTTTGTTTCTATGCAATGATAGCTCTTTTGAATTTTGAGGGTATTTTTGATATTACATGGAATGCTGTTATGTTTCTCATTTTGTCCCAATAAAATGAAGTAATACTAGGGACAACATAATAAAAGTTGCCAGGGAAACCCAATAAAATTGTCATTTAAAAATTGTATATTAACCATAGTAAGGTAATAACATATGTGGCAAGAAATAAGGACTCTGTTTTTTTAGGTGATACTTTTGTACCCAGGTTCTTTAGAAAGAGAAATTCCATAAGCTAGCTGGCTGAAGTAAAACCCTTTAATATGGAAAATCAAGAGTTTTTTTTATATTAGTTTACAAAAAAGTTTGATATATATCATTACAGATCACAAGACCTTAAACTATTTCTAAGGCAGTGATATTATTTTTAAGTACTACAGAAACAGAAAAATATTGTGAAAATGAATTTCGATGTAAAGTCAAAATAATAGAGTAAATGGGCATTATTCTTTTTTGTGTATGGTAAGTGATGAAAAAACAAACAGACCTTAATTTGTTATAATTGTGACAGAAAGGGAAGAAAATACAACGGACCTGACGGGGCCCCGAATCTCTAGTCAGGTGTTCTACAAACTTGGCTATCAAACCAGTCCGACTTCAACATTCCTCCCTCCTTAAATGGTTTTACACTTGAAGACATCAAACCAGGATCTTATATGCCTTGGCAGGCATTTTCACCTGTGAGTTCCAGGGGCTGGTCTATGGCACCAAATGTAAATGGAAGGGAGAAAATACAACCGACAAGACCATGATTCGAACTCACTCTGGTCCCTGGATCTCTTGTCAGGTGTTCTATCAAATGAGTTATCTGGCTACCAGCGATCAAACCTGGCTGATCGCTACATTATTATTACTTTTATGAATTTGTTTATATGCATCTTTTGAATACCATTTAGATATGGATCAGCCATCAAATACTATTAAAATAATGTATGCAGTTACAAAGAAAGTGCTTTTGTAAGGGAGGTTGTGTGTACATGTACATGCGTGTGTGTGTGATATTATGTGTATACCAGTTACACGTGTCTGTGTGTGTGTGAATGTGTGTGTGATATTATATATGTGTATCTAAGAAATGAACATCACTTTTGAGCTGTTCATGGTCAGTATGAACGGATTTGGATTTGAGACAAATTCTGTGAATTGCGCTAGCGATTCATAGAGAATTTGCCTCAAATCCAAATTCCTTCATATTGACCATGAACAGCTCAAAAGTGATGTTCATTTCTTATATTTATATTCATTTACTAAAACACCGTTTGTTTACATTGCTTCTATTTTGTTGCATAAAACGAACTCCTAGCCTCTGTCACAGTAGTTATTGTGACGTACGTCAACACATAGACATGACGTCACATTTAGTCTCGCCATGCCTTTTATGAGCATTGCAAGGTGCACTGTATTTTGGAGGTAGGAGACCGCAAGATTGGGATGATAATCCACGTAAGTTTACAATCTTAATCCAAAGGTGTGACTTGCGAGATCTTTGTAACAGACGTTCTATTTTTTTTCAAATCATTATGCTCTTTCTGTTGCGTGCTTTAAGCTAGTTCATAATCCGTTCATAGTCAATGTAAACGGATTGTGTCGCGTGCTGAAATTGGTTGGTTCATAGAGAAAAATGCGATTTGTAATATAAATATACAGGTATGTTCAGACTTCTTGTTTATGTCTGAAAAAAAGCATTAAACACAAAGAAAGCAGCGTCCCTGAGTCCCAGTAGTCTGGCCTAACCTTTTAAACAAGGAAGTAAATATCTATACTAAGTAGTTATATTGGCTTCAACTGAGTGACTTAAATGTATTCACCTTTAAATATATGTTTTTGATTTGTTGAATTAAACCAGTGATTTTAAAAACAACACTTTGCAATATACCTTTAGAAGAATTTGTACACTCATTCCCATATACATGTATATACATATCATGAATATAATCATGGTCCATGACATTTTCAAACGGGAGCTGTGACCCTAAACGGAATCTTTACCAACCAAAGTGGACGGTTGCAGAACCCAAAATGGCAGAATATGACTCTAGTTTGTTAAAGAGTTTCAACAACATGGCTTTACACCCCAACCCCTTTTCTAGATCCGTCACTGTGTACCTTTTCACAGGATTTCACAATCTGAGCGAACACTAAGAAAGGAAATATTAAAAATTCGCTGTCTCTCTAGTATATTCTCTATATGTATGTAACGATACCCCCCCCCCCCTTAAAAATATACAAGAAAAGAACACTTACTTTCAAAAACGCAAATCCGCCACTGATCAACGAATTTTGGAGCCAATAAATGTAACGATCCACTGTTTTCTTTATCTTTAAAAGGCGAATAAAGACAATATTTACAATCATCGAATAGTAGGGTTGTGTAGGAGGCTTAAACGATGAATCAATGATATGCTTGATAAACAACATGTACTTTTATGTAATAAACTAGACGATGGACTGATGAATGCCAAACTGATCTAAGACAAAGCCTTTCAATATTTCGAAATCAACTAAGTAAATCGTCTAGCCTACTGAAATAAGAACGGACAATTAAGAAATACCAAACTGCCGAATCCCCTGTAATCACATGCTGGACTATTCACAGGTCCTTCCAGGTGCACGAACCTTATCGCACTTACATTCACACTGGACTATACTAATGTTTACACATCTCAGGTAATTCAGGTTAACCTCAATATCCAAATACACAGAAAGTGGTAAATATAGTTCAACTAAGAGCCGAAAAACCGGAAGTTCTGGATTTTGACATCGATCACAGGGACGAAATTATCCTCTTCACAAGTCAAGGGTTATTGACTCGTTACCTTGTTAGTCCGTTTTATCTATCTATTTTAAGTGCAATTAAGGTTCTTATGGTTTTTGAAAATCAATAAAGTATATTTTTAAAAGACAGACACCCCCTCCCCCGACGGTCATTGGGAGGCGGGCTGCATGTTAGATATAAAATGTATTTGTATTAGCCAGGATCTGTCTGTACGCAACTGCGTTCACATCATTTAAGAGAGAGAGAGAGAGAGAGAGAGAGAGAGAGAGAGAGAGAGAGAGAGAGAGATTTCTGCCGTTGAAATATCTGTGCTTCAAATATTTACTTTACATTATATATACATGTAGTTCCGATTTATAATTTAATCAACATCATAATGTCCATTCAATTAAACTAAAGTCCATTTTGAATTTCAAATTATCAATATCATGTCAAATATCACTTTAATATACATCATATATGTACAAATAGTAGACGGATTAAGATATTCATTTTTAAATATGTAACATTTACATATACCAGTCGATAACAACGAAAAGAGTATAACAACCCGATTCATAAACAAATATAAAGTCAGTCCATGTACACGCAGTGAGTTGGCATTATAGCACGCTTTAGAAAATAATTTTGTGGAATTTTTTTTTTTAATTGACAAGAAACCCTGTTTCTATGCGCAAAAATAGATTTCATTGGTAAAACCCAGACGTTCCGAGGGCTTTGTTTCCTGGGCCCCACCAGGGCTTTATCCTGGACCCAATGGGGGCCTTAGGCGGCCCTAACACCCCTTGTCATACTTTGCGTACATTTCATTTTCTTTCTGGTTACGCACCTGTTAGCTATTGACAAATAAGTTGATGTTACAGGGGTTTAAATGGTTTCGTTTAAAGTCAGCATTTTGCAAATTCTTTGATATGGTCGTTTTAATGACCTAATTTGCAAATACATGCTATCTCTTTTTTTTTTTCTTTTTTTTGGTGGGGTTGTTGTTGTTGGATTTTTTGTATTTTAAACACATTTATACAAACAAACATACAACTGCACTCACTCATTCACACTTTTAATTACTCTGTGCACCTTTTGCACCCAGAACAATAACAATGAATTATACATATAACATTATATTCATACACACACATAGATATATATACACACATACATATATACATGTACATACATACACATTCAAAGATAAAGGTTATTTTCTTTTTCATATAAACGTATTATGATTTTCAACAAACTACTTGTCATTATATTATCATACAATGTTCATTTACCAAATATTTTGGATTTGCTATGAAATACATTTTTACAATATTTTTTCTAAATTTCTATAGTATTTAAACAAATCAATTGCATCCGACAATTTGGGTTTTGAGTCCTGTGATCTGGAGTAATAAATGTGCTTTTTTGCTAACAAAAGAAGAAAATTTTCCAAACAACTTCAATCAATATTGCCTAGTAACACAATTCTTGTTGTTATTCTATGATCTTTTTCAAACGCATTGTACCATTTCACAAAATATCTCCAGAAGGCAGACACATACACACAGTCATAGAAAATATGAGTGACTGTTTCTCTTTCGCTTTTGCAAAATGAACACAAGTCAGTATCTATTGTGAAGGAAAGACTTTGTAGCTATATAACAAATAAGTATACGGTATTGAAAATAAATTAGTTTCGTTTCTTTTGTGCATAATGATGCATTCATATAATAAAATTCCCAATATTTTTCTGAAATAGTTTCACTGAGATAAGTTTCCCACTTCTCTCTTTTGAGTTGTGGGGCTATGAACTCCTTTTCCTTCAAAATTTGATTTAAAAATTTAACATTAGAACTAGAGTTCATTTTCTGTACAATACATTGATTTGGACACAACATTTCATGATTTACTTTGTTGTGGGAAGCAGCAATTTGTCTTATAATCTTTTGGGGTACTTTTGAAATAAGACAATAATAGCTCAAAAAGTTCTTTGTACTAACCACATCTTTTACATCATTACAACATTTGAATATTCCATTCTGCAAAACTAAGTCATTCGAGGTCTTAATGCCCCTGTCAACCCAATTTGCATAAAAACCCCATTCTTTAACATTAACAAAGTTGCTTATATCTAGATAAAAATAATCTGTCACACAAAGATAGCTTTCTTTAACTCTTGATAGTGCTTTAAACACATCTTTCCAAAACACATTGTCAATATGATTTACAAATTCATTGACTTTTTCTTTGGATAAGTGAAAAATGAAATCAATATTTCCAAGATTTAATTTACTGTTCAGCATATGTTGCCATATATATACCCTCATTATCTGCAAGGTACCTTTTGACCCATTTCAGCTTAATATAAGATATGACATGCTATCTCTAGGTTGAATACTGTCTGACGCGTTTCATACCCATTCTTAAGCCGTCCTTTGGATGTTGATTTTGACTACAGATTACTCCGTTTACCCTATCTAAATATAGGGCTCACGGCAGGTGTAACCATCGTCGGATACCCACGGCTGATCTCGTCTTCTACTCGTGAGTAGAAGACGATGGGTGTAGCCGGTCAACAGGGGACCGATGCCTACTACTTTAAGGCACCTAGGCTTACCGCACCTCTCGTATAGGTACATGTCCAGGGATCTGTTGTCCTTCTCTTATAATTTTGTATTCTTTACACAGTTTATGAGATTGCTTACCGTTCGTTATCTTCACTTGTTCATACATTTGGTGGTCTGTCCATTAAACTCTTTGTTTCACCAGGTACAAGATAAAATCATTGACATGCTTGATTGGTGGATTAACATATGTTGGGTGAAAAGCTAAATCGCATATAAACACACCGATTATCTATTTCACTAGTTGCTTTAATTCCATGGAAAATATTCATCAACATATAAAAATTTTGAAATTAGATTCCATTCGTTGTGATCATCGACCGTGTTCGACATCTTTGAAAGTGATAACTCTGTTTTGATACGTCCGTGTATATATATATATATATATATATATATATATATATATATATAAAAGCACAAAAACCCAACAACACCCTACTTTCTTAAAGTGTCGGATCTGAGAAGATACAAGGCCAGTAAAGAAATTTATAAAAGCACTGAAAAGGCCACGACATTGTTGGTTATTTAAAACTCGAATTTTCGACGCAACCCGCGTCTTTATCAAGAGACGTATCACTCTTGTCACCAATGTAGTTTATCGATACTTGTCGTTTTTGCGTGTTATTTGTTTATGTAATATATGTCTCTTGATAAAGACGCGGGTTGCGTCGAAAATTCGAGTTTTAAATAACCAACAGTGTCGTGGACTTTTCAGTGCTTATATATATATATATATATATGAATTACATGGAAAACTTATATATGATTCTTATTTAACAATAAAACAACATTGATTTCATTTTATTCAGCATCAAAAGAGAAATAGTAAAATTTCACAATCCAGAACTTTCTCAAGTTCTACATTTACCGTCTGCCGAAAAGCATTGGTACGAGTTATCAACAGAAAGGTTAAACTAAATACAGGTTGTACAAAATGTAGTTTTAAACATTGTGATATGCAGGAAATTGCTTTAGCTTAATAGGTCTATGGTTTAATATATTCAGTTCGATCACGAATACTATAGCCCACTTCCTCAAAGTTCCTGGCAAAAAATCTTTCAGAGAAAATCTGTGAGTGTGCTCAGTAACAGGCTATACACTAATGGATCACTTTACGTCTACAATAAACCGTGTTTACTGAAAATTGAAAAATGTCTGATTGTGCTCTAAAATATATATATATATATATATATATATATATATATATATATATATATATATATATATACATTTGCAACTGTTTTCTCCTACATAACACTATTACGAGCAATACGTATTTATTTCTGGATAAATCTACTACGGGGTCAACAGAGGTCACGGCTGTGCGTATGAACATTTGTTAAAAGTAGGTAACAGGTACTACTTTTACTAAGGCAATACACATCTAGCAATCGCTCTCACTTACTACAGAAATCTTTCAATAGATGAAATCAACATCACAAAATGTATTTACGGTTTTATTTGTATTCCAAGCAGTGGACTTTCATCAATAATTGATAAAAGCATTTCTGTAAACAATGTCTTTAGCCTACTAGGCCTAATGTATGTCTAAAATTTCGTCTGCTACAACTTCACCCTGGTCATCGGTGATGCGGAATTGTACCTACTGCTAGACGATGACATTAGGCTTTAGCAAAAAGGTCATTCACAGGATGTATGGCCGATAAGTCGTCAAAGTGCATTAAGACCTACACACCACACTGCTTCCGTGCCACAGCAGCCATAGTGCTTGATGTCGGTTTCCAAGTTTATGTCGGGACATCGAAGCGAGGCGTCGTTAAAAACCTATTACAAAAAATTATCGAGTCAAAAGAAGCGTTCAGTGAGCTCATGTTTATCAACAATTACATATCCAAATCCAAACCGTCCCTTACCTTCGTGCAGTTCCACATTCTCTGCGATGTTCAGTTCTTTCCGGAGATTCATCTGTGCTGCGTCCTCTGTCCTGTCTATAAATGATTTGCCTACACCTGACGACTGCCGCCCTGTTCTTCATGTTCCTCAGTCTTCTGTTAACTCCGTAATATCCATAGAATATCTTTCAAAGTCGGTCTTCAACGTCTTCACTTTTCAAAAATCAAAGCGCATCACAACTCTAAGTGTAACACTGCGCATCCCTGTTTAAATCATAATTCCCCCACCCCCTAAAATTAGACATATGGAAGAGTTTTCCATTATATACTCCCGAGTTAATGTATAAGTATATGTTGATATACTTGCTTTCTAGCGTCTTAATAATTAAAACAGTTCTTCATTTTATAGAACTTTGTTTTGTGTTGTCGTCATTTTGAACATCTATGACGCTTCGTTGTGGACGTCAACAATTTGAAATGTATGGAAACGTGTTGTTAACACAATTCAGCAATGTTACCGACCAAAAATGTAAATATAAGTAATAAGGTATCATTTTAAAATATTTATCGGGATATAAATACGGGTTGGTACATGATCAAATTTTCCATAAAGCCCATTCGGGCTTTATGGAATTTGATCACGTGACCAACCCGTATTTATATCCCGATAAATATTTTTAAATGATACCTTATTTCTTAAATATTTAGCGTGCGCATATCATTCAAACCTTCTGTGTGATTCTTTTTGTGTGTGTTGTCTGCATCTGGTCCAGTCCTCTCTAACTTTTTTTTATTTTTTATTTGATGTTTGTATTTGGTCCAGGCCTTATGTAAGGTTTTTTTTAGTCCACATAAATATATGCGATTCGTTTTCACTGTTTGCATATAATATGAACCTTATATGTGGATAACGATTGGGGGTGGGGGGGGGGGGGTCTCTGTCTGGTCCAACCCTTTACAAGTGTGGTTTTTGTTTGGTGTTTGTGTCTGGTTCAACCCTTTTGTGTGGTTTTGTTTGGTGTTTGTGTCTGTTTCAACCCTTTTGTGTGTGGTTTTTGTTTGGTGTTTGTGTCTGGTTCAACCCCTTTGTGTGGTTTTTGTTTGGTGTTTGTGTCTGGTTCAACCCTTTTGTGTGGTTTTGTTTGGTGTTTGTGTCTGTTTCAACCCTTTTGTGTGTGGTTTTTGTTTGGTGTTTGTGTCTGGTTCAACCCCTTTGTGTGGTTTTTGTTTGGTGTTTGTGTCTGGTTCAACCCTTTTGTGTGGTTTTTGTTTGGTGTTTGTGTCTGGTTCAACCCTTTTGTGTGGTTTTGTTTGATGTTTGTGTCTGGTTCAACCCTTTTGTGTGGTTTTGTTTGGTGTTTGTGTCTGGTTAAACCCTTTTGTGTGGTTTTCGTCACAGGCACCTGAAGTATGGATATTACTAACCCCTCCTTTTTTTTTGATAAATTTTTTTTTGGTGGCAATAATTTCTCTGAAATATGTGAATTCCCAGTCTATCTCATCCCTCTTTCGATTCATGTAATTGTTTCACGCTTTTTGTAATCTTTAGAGATTGGCCTTCTACCGGTATAAGGTCCATTTTCATTTTCACCCCTGGTCCCAAATGGAAGTAACCCCCCCCCCCCTTAAAAAAAGTTGCCCGGAACCCATCTTAATTACATTTTACACAGTAGCCAAATAATCTTTTGGAAGGTAATTGATGGTGTCCTACATGTATATAGATAAGCAATAAGTTTTTGGAATTTTCTTTTTCATCTTGATGAGCACATGCGGTGGGAAAACGATGAAAAACTTGGTCCTTAATGCATTGTGTCATATGCAACAATAATACATTGTTTTAAGGGTTGGAATCACAACCAACAATTAAAAATAATGGGGTTGGGATGATCCCGGGGCTCAGAAAACTCAATGCATCTTGATATGTGCAGCAGGGATATATATGGTTTAGGGGTCATTACCTCATTTGTTTTAGATGTATTTCGACAATTCTGAAATATATTTTGGGTGGTATAGATGTGCATGTTTTCAAGAACATTACTTAATTAGGCTCTTTGCTCCAAGTGGCGTTCCCCATGTCATGAACAATGCATGCTCATCCATATGGAGCGCCAAATTAACATAAACTCAATTATTTGAAGATATCATCAATTCAATTATTGCTCTCTTTGATTGAATTAATGCGCGCATTAAATCATTATTGCTCTCATCAAATGAATTAATACTCACTTCAATTCAATTATTGCTCTCATCAGTTGAATTAATGCGCGCATCAATTGAATTAATGAGAGCAATACTAGATTTGATGCGCGCATTAATTCAATGATTGCTCTCTTCAATTCAATTGATGAGAGCATCAGTAGAAATACTGCTTTCAATAATTAATTTAGACCTTGGTATAAATAATTTGATGATCTCTTTAATTCAATTGAAGATATCTTTAATTATTTACAATGCTTTTGTATAAGGAATTAATGCGCGCATCAATTCTTTTAAAGAGAGCAACAATTCAATTAAAGAGATCATTAATTCAATTGTGGATATGTTGAATTGAAGATATCTTTAATTATATAGTTGCTCTCTCTAAAAGAATTATTGCTCTCTTCAAATGAAGATATCATTAATTCAATTGAAGAGAGCAATAATTGAATTAATGCGCGCATTAAATCAATTATTGCTCTCATCAATTGATTTAATACGCGCATTATATCAATTATTGCTCTCTTCAATTGAATTGTAGCGCGCATCAATTCAATTGTTGATATCATTAATTAATTTCAAGAGATCATTAATTCAATTAAAGCGCGCATCAATTCAGCTGAATAATTAATGCTATCATCAATTCAATTAATGCGCGCAGTAATTCAGAATTGAAGATATCATTAATTATTTGAAGAAATCTTTAATTGAATTGTTGCGCGCACCAAATGAATTGATGATATCTTCAAATAATTGAAGATCTCTTTAATTATTTGAGTTTATGTTAATTTGGCGCTCCATACATCCACGAATACTACAAATTGTGTCCTCTGCAGTCGCAAGAAATCTTGAAGATAACAGACTTTTACATGCAGATGTTTTCAAGCATATAATCAAGGGAAAGTTAATAACTTTAAAACTAATCAATCTGCTTTAAAGTAATTTTGTACAAAAATATTACATGCACATCGGATCATACAGTTTTCTTTTAAGGTAAACCATGGTCTCTTGAACGATAAATGAAGCAATCATTTTTTTTCACTCTCAGAGAAATAAATGACAAGATGTTTTGATTTATTGTTACTTTTATTGGGAAAACTTATATTCTTTTTTTTAACCTTAAAATTGTGTCATTTTATTAAATTCACCTCATTAAACATGACAGATAATACATTGCAGTAAAATGATTTCATAGAAGAAACATTTCAAGTACTATAAAATCCAGAGCTGAACCAACCGGTTATCTTGAGGCGGTCCCAGACCCCAAGCCTCATAATGTTGCGCTCCCTAACTTCAATTCCTGGATCTGCCCCTGTTTTCAATGTAAAGTAAAAGTTTATTTTACAAATCATAAACAGGGTTATAAAGATACACCCGGCTACTAAAATGAAGTGTAAATCTGACTGCAGTAATTGAGCATGATCTGAAATGAGATGTGATTTCATTGCATAGCTCAGTGTACGGATTTGTTCAATACCCGGTCAGCTATTTTTATCCAGAGGTCATTGTAAGGACATTAAGTCACTCATAAAGTGGTAGATGCCCTGCAAATATTAGTTTAAACTGCATAAAAGTATTCATTTAGCATCACAGCATTCTATTTTCGAAATTCCTCCATTTGCTTCCCCGCTGTAGGTAAGTGAATGTGTATGCATGTATTTCATAAATTAAGAGGCTATAAAAATCAGAACCAAGAGACCCATCCACTGCATGCACTAATTTATTTTTCGTTCATTTAACAATATGTATTTCATATGTAAGTTTCAGAAATTGTGTCGCCTCTGCTAGGGATCGAACTGGGACCTCTGGTGTGACAGTCCAGAGCTCTACCAATCAAGACAAAGTGTTAAACCGCTAGCTAGAGTTACTGGGACCTCTGGGGTGACAGTCCAGAACTCCACCAATCAAGTCTAAGTGTTAAACCACTAACCAAAGTTAGTAGGAAGGTCACATATTTAACACAACCACATATACTGTAGAAATTGTTATTATGAAACACAAATATAATACTAACAATGCTTTGATTGTGTTGACGTCTATAACTCTTTTTGCTTTTTACAATCTTAAGGAGTTATTTTCCAAGGGTTGGAGCTAAAATTACCGCTCCTCTTTGCTCCAGGAAGTTAGGAAGTGGAGAACAATAAGATCGGTAAAGTTGGCTACTAGTAACCAGCTACTAGTAACTGGCTACTTAAAAAGAGAAAAGTTGGCTACTAGTAGCCAGCTACTTGAACCAGGAAAAGTTAGCTACTAGTAGCCAGTTACTAGTAGCCAGCTACTAAAAGTATGAAAAGTTAGCTACTCGTAGCCAGCTACTACAAAATATAAAAGTTATAATTACTGATAGCTCGCTACCAGATAAAAGTTAATGAGTTTGAAAATTATTATCTATCAGATTTATTTCTAAAAAGGACGAGGAGTCGTATGAAATTTCATGCTCAATTATCCCCAATTACATAGCATTGCAATGCAAAATACGAATAAACTTTTTCAACTGAGTGTTTACTTTAAAAGTGATACGGATTGAATTCAGACCTTCAATCATTTGATATACCATCCATTTTGAGATATCTGCTACTTTTACAATTTGATTCGAGTTACCCTGAAATTTCAACATAAGTGTGAATACCGTAAGAAACTTTATGTTTGACTTTATGTTTGTATTAGATATCTGACGAATTTACGACTATACATATGGCAAGAAGTGATAGATGGTGTTTTGGTACTCCACGAATTTTCAGATATCGCTCTTTAGGAAATCAGTTACTTATACATTTTGATTATCGGTACAATGAAATTTCAAGATCCGTGTGAATACCTTAAGGAACTCCGTGTTTATATCATAAATTTAACTAACTTACAACGATACGTATGGCAAGTAGTGATATTGGGTATCGTGATATGTCATCAATTTTCAGATATCACGCTTAAGGAAGTCAGCTACTTATACCTTTTGATGGCAGGTAAACTGAAATTTCAAGTTTTTCGCAAATATCTTAAGGAACTCTGAGTTTGTATTAGATATCTGACGAATTTACAATTATCAAAGTGAAGAAGAGTGGTATTAGGTATCTTGACATGCCATAAATTTCCAGATATCACGCTTAAGGAAGTCAGCTACTTATACCTTTTGATTCCTGGTATCCTGAAATTTCACGTTTTTCATAAATATCTTAAAGAACCCTGTGCTTGTATTAGATATCTGACGAGTTTACAACTATCCATGTGAAGTGGAGTGGTACTAGGTATCTTGATATGCCATTAATTTTGAGATACCACGCTTAAGGAAGTCAACTACTTATACCTTTTGATTGCAGGTAACCTGAAAATTAAAGTTTTTAGAAAATATATTAAGGAACTCCGTCTTTGTTTGAAATATCTGATTAATTTACCAATGCACATATAACAAAATCTGATACTAGGTATCTTGATATGCCATCATTTTTCAGATATCACGCTTAAGGAAGTCAGCTACATATACCTTTTGATGGCAGGTAAACTGAAATTTCAAGTTTTTCGCAAATATCTTAAGGAACTCTGTATTTGTATTAGATATCTGACTAATTTACAACTACCCACGTGAAGTGGTGTGATATTAGATATCTTGATATGCCAACAATTTTCGGATATCATACTTAACGAAGTCAGCTACTTATACCTTTTGATTCCTGGTAACCTGAAATTTCAAGTTTTCCGTAGATATCTTAAAGAACGCCTTGTTTGTATTAGATATCTGACTAATTTACAACTATCCATGTTAAGTGGAAGGGTATTAGATATCTTGATATGCCATCAATTTTCAGATATCACCCTTAAGGAAGTCAGCTACTTATACCTTTTGATTGCAGGTAACATGAAATTTCAAGTTTTATATCAATATTTTAAGGAACTCTGAGTTTGTATTAGATATCTGACGAATTTACAATTATCAAAGTGAAGAAGAATGATATTAGGTATCTTGACATGCCATAAATTTCCAGATATCACGCTTAAGGAAGTCAGCTACTTATACCTTTTGATTCCTGGTAACCTGAAATTTCACGTTTTTCATAAATATCTTAAAGAACTCTGTGTTTGTTTTAGATATCTGACGAGTTTACAACTATCCATGTGAAGTGGAGTGATATTTAGTATCTTAATATGCCATCAAATTTTAGATATCACGCTTAAGGAAGTCAGCTACTTATACCTTTTGATTGCAGGTAAACTCAAATTTAAAGTTGTTAGAAGATAGTTTAAGGAGCTCCTTGTTTGTTTTAGATATCTGATTAATTTACCAATGCACACATGACAAGATGTGATATTAGGTATCTTGATATGCCATCAATTTTCAGATATCAGGTTAAACGAAGTCAGCTACTTATACCTTTTGACTCTAGGTAGCCTGAAATTTCAAGTTTTTCATAAATATCTTAAAGAACTCTGTGTTTGTACTAGAAATCTGACTAATTTACAATTAACCACGTGAAGAAGACTGATATTAGGTGTCTTGATATACCATCAATTTTTAGATATCACGCTTAAGGAAGTCAGCTACTTATACCTTTTGATTGCAGGTAAACTCAAATTTCAAGTTTTTCATAAATATCTTAAAGAATTCTGTATTTGTATTAGATATCTGACTAATTTACAACTATACACGTGAAGAGGTGTGATATTAGGTATCTTCATATGCCAACAATTTTGAGATATCACGCTTAATGAAGTCAGCTACTTGTACATTTTGATTGCAGGTAACCTGAAATTTCAAGTTTTTAGAAAATATTTTAAGGAGCTCCGTGTTTGTTTTAGATATTTGATTAATTTACCAATGCACACATGACAAGATGTGATATTAGGTATTTTGATATGCCATCAATTTTCTAATATCACGTTTAAGGAAGTCAGCTACTTATACCATTTGATTCTAGGTAGACTGAAATTTCAAGTTTTCCGTACATATCTTAAGGAACTCTGCGTTTGTATTAGATATATCACTAATTTACCATCTCACATATGACAAGGAGTGATATTAAGTATCTTATTATGATATCAATTTTCAGATATCACGCTTAAGGAAGTTAGCTACTTAGACCTTTTGATTCCTGGTTACCTGAAATTTCAAACGTTTTGTAGATATCTTTTAAGGAACTGTGTGTTTGTATTAGATATCAGACTAATTATCTACTTTCAACCTGAAGAGGAGTGGTATTAGGTATCTTGAAATGCCATCAATTGTCAGATAGATATGTTAGATACTTGACTAATTTATCTTTGCCGATATTACAGAGCTTTATATGAACTGTCTTGATATGCAATCAATTTTGAGATATCACGTTCGACGAAGTCAGCTACTTATACCTTTTGATTCCAGACATCTTGAAATTTAAAGTGTTTTGTATATAGCTTAAGGAACTGTTAGATATCTGACTGTAAACTACTATCCACGTGAAGAGGTATGATAATAGGTATCAAGATACTTAATATCACTCTTCTTCACGTGGGTGGTTGTAAGTTAGTCAGATATCTAATACAAACGAAGAGATCCTCAAGATATTTACGGAAAACTTCAAATTTCAGGTTACTTAGAATCAAAAAGTATAAGTAGCTAACTTCCTCAAGGGTGATATTTGAAAATTGATGGCATATCAAGATACCTAATACCACTCCACTTCATATGGATAGTTGTAAATTAGTCAGATATCTAATACAAACTCAGAGTTCCTTAAATTATTGTTGAAAACTTGAAATTTCAGGTTACCTGTAATCAAAAGGTATAAGTAGCTGACTTCCTTAAGGGTGATATCTGAAAATTGATGGCATATCAAGATATCTAATACCATTCCACTTTACATGGATAGTTGTAAATTTGTCAGATATCTAATACAAACAAGGAGTTCTTTAAGATATTTATGAAAAACTTGAAATTTCAGGTTACCAGGAATCAAAAGGTATAAGTAGCTGACTTCCTTAAGCGTGATATCTAGAAATTTATGGCATATCAAGATACCTAGTACCACACCACTTCACATGGATAGTTGTAAACTCGTCAGATATCTAATACAAGCACAGGGTTCTTTAAAATATTTATGAAAAACGTGAAATTTCAGGATACCAGGAATCAAAAGGTATAAGTAGCTGACTTCCTTAAGCGTGATATCTGGAAATTTATGGCATGTCAAGATACCTAATATCACTCTTCTTCACTTTGATAATTGTAAATTCGTCAGATATCTAATACAAACTCAGAGTTCCTTAAAATATTGGTAGAAAACTTGAAATTTCATGTTACCTGCAATCAAAAGGTATAAGTAGCTGACTTCCTTAAGGGTGATATCTGAAAATTGATGGCATATCAAGATACCTAATACCATTCCACTTCACATGGATAGTTATAAATTAGTCAGATATCTAATACAAACAAGGCGTTCTTTAAGATATCTACGGAAAACTCGAAATTTCAGGTTACCTGGAATCAAAAGGTATATGTAGCTGACTTCCTTAAGAGTGATATCTGAAAAATGATGGCATATCAAGATACCTAGTACCACTCCACTTCACATGGATAGTTGTAAACTAGTCAGATATCTAATACAAGCACAGAGTTCTTTAAGATATTTATGAAAAACTTGAAATTTCAGGCTACCTAGAGTCAAAAGGTATAAGTAGCTGACTTCGTTAAACCTGATATCTGAAAATTGATGGCATATCAAGATACCTAATATCACATCTTGTCATGTGTGCATTGGTAAATTAATCAGATATCTAAAACAAACAAGGAGCTCCTTAAACTATCTTCTAACAACTTTAAATTTGAGTTTACCTGCAATCAAAAGGTATAAGTAGCTGACTTCCTTAAGCGTGATATCTAAAATTTGATGGCATATTAAGATACTAAATATCACTCCACTTCACATGGATAGTTGTAAACTCGTCAGATATCTAAAACAAACACAGAGTTCTTTAAGATATTTATGAAAAACGTGAAATTTCAGGTTACCAGGAATCAAAAGGTATAAGTAGCTGACTTCCTTAAGCGTGATATCTGGAAATTTATGGCATGTCAAGATACCTAATATCATTCTTCTTCACTTTGATAATTGTAAATTCGTCAGATATCTAATACAAACTCAGAGTTCCTTAAAATATTGATATAAAACTTGAAATTTCATGTTACCTGCAATCAAAAGGTATAAGTAGCTGACTTCCTTAAGGGTGATATCTGAAAATTGATGGCATATCAAGATATCTAATACCCTTCCACTTAACATGGATAGTTGTAAATTAGTCAGATATCTAATACAAACAAGGCGTTCTTTAAGATATCTACGGAAAACTTGAAATTTCAGGTTACCAGGAATCAAAAGGTATAAGTAGCTGACTTCGTTAAGTATGATATCCGAAAATTGTTGGCATATCAAGATATCTAATATCACACCACTTCACGTGGGTAGTTGTAAATTAGTCAGATATCTAATACAAATACAGAGTTCCTTAAGATATTTGCGAAAAACTTGAAATTTCAGTTTACCTGCCATCAAAAGGTATATGTAGCTGACTTCCTTAAGCGTGATATCTGAAAAATGATGGCATATCAAGATACCTAGTATCAGATTTTGTTATATGTGCATTGGTAAATTAATCAGATATTTCAAACAAAGACGGAGTTCCTTAATATATTTTCTAAAAACTTTAATTTTCAGGTTACCTGCAATCAAAAGGTATAAGTAGTTGACTTCCTTAAGCGTGGTATCTCAAAATTAATGGCATATCAAGATACCTAGTACCACTCCACTTCACATGGATAGTTGTAAACTCGTCAGATATCTAATACAAGCACAGGGTTCTTTAAGATATTTATGAAAAACGTGAAATTTCAGGATACCAGGAATCAAAAGGTATAAGTAGCTGACTTCCTTAAGCGTGATATCTGGAAATTTATGGCATGTCAAGATACCTAATATCACTCTTCTTCACTTTGATAATTGTAAATTCGTCAGATATCTAATACAAACTCAGAGTTCCTTAAGATATTTGCGAAAAACTTGAAATTTCAGTTTACCTGCCATCAAAAGGTATATGTAGCTGACTTCCTTAAGCGTGATATCTGAAAATTGATGACATATCACGATACCCAATATCACTACTTGCCATACGTATCGTTGTAAGTTAGTTAAATTTATGATATAAACACGGAGTTCCTTAAGGTATTCACACGGATCTTGAAATTTCATTGTACCGATAATCAAAATGTATAAGTAACTGATTTCCTAAAGAGCGATATCTGAAAATTCGTGGAGTACCAAAACACCATCTATCACTTCTTGCCATATGTATAGTCGTAAATTCGTCAGATATCTAATACAAACATAAAGTCAAACATAAAGTTTCTTACGGTATTCACACTTATGTTGAAATTTCAGGGTAACTCGAATCAAATTGTAAAAGTAGCAGATATCTCAAAATGGATGGTATATCAAATGATTGAAGGTCTGAATTCAATCCGTATCACTTTTAAAGTAAACACTCAGTTGAAAAAGTTTATTCATATTTTGCATTGCAATGTTATGTAATTGGGGATAATTGAGCATGAAATTTCATACGACTCCTCGTCCTCTTTAGAAATAAATCTGATAGATAATAATTTTCAAACTCATTAACTTTTATCTGGTAGCGAGCTATCAGTAATTATAACTTTTATATTTTGTAGTAGCTGGCTACGAGTAGCTAACTTTTCATACTTTTAGTAGCTGGCTACTAGTAACTGGCTACTAGTAGCTAACTTTTCCTGGTTCAAGTAGCTGGCTACTAGTAGCCAACTTTTCTCTTTTTAAGTAGCCAGTTACTAGTAGCTGGTTACTAGTAGCCAACTTTACCGATCTAGAACAATAATTAAATCAGAAATTAGCCAATCTTCATGTTCCATGAAAAACTTCACGATGCACTATTAGAAATATGAAAAATCGAACAAGAGGAAGGTATAATTCATTTAAAACGTGTGTCATAACTTATTGGTGACATGTTTCAGAAAGTATCTAAAAACTCAAATAAATTAAAATAATGGTAGGAACAACATTTTAAACTGCATATGCGTATCATGGCAGAATATTCCAATGAGGATATTCCTTCCAATAGTTTTTCTTACAGTGCTATTCAAACGAATTCCGTTGCAAAAATTCTACGTCATGCATGGAAAGGAATTGATGCCGTCAACATACATGTAAGCAACATTCTTCGTCATAACAGAGTTCAGTCGTGTATTCCTACTTATTTCAAGTTCAAGTCTACACCCAGTATTTCCTACAAAAATACTTCTACTGTTCGCATCCAAACTTCTTAATTATGAACAAACTTTGCAGTGCCTAGATATAGACCGTCTTATACTTAATCCACCTACGTGTTCTTGTTCTTCATCTTCTTTCAACTATAGTCCAGCTATAGGTCATTACTGGTGATGTTGATATAGTTGAAAATGAGGACCTCAAATCACTTATTCTAAAAGGTCCTACATACAGAAAACCTCGGTATATCTATCTTTGTGTGTTTAGTATACCAGAAGAATTAGATAGGTTACATGAGGAATGTGTTTTGGTTCCAGCTGACAAAGCTTGTAACAACATTGTCTTTGTTTGCAAGGCTCATTATTACAACTGTATTTTAAATGAACTTGGCATTAAATCGTACCTATACTTCAACTGCCCTTTCAGAAGACGACATTCTTCAAAACCATGCTTCAGTTTTAGACACATTTAATATCCCAGGCAACGGG
The DNA here is from genome assembly GCF_947568905.1 of Ostrea edulis. Lineage (NCBI taxonomy): Eukaryota > Metazoa > Mollusca > Bivalvia > Ostreida > Ostreidae > Ostrea > Ostrea edulis. The sequence continues at coordinate 48,203,584 of NC_079169.1, read as the reverse complement.
TCGGATGAATATGAGTTACCGTACCTATACTGGATTCCTAAACTTCATAAAAACCCTTATAAACAAAGATACATTGCTGGATTCAGTAAATGTTCTACTAAGCCCCTATCTTTGCTCCTCACGAAAATATTAACAGCTGTGAAGTAGAAATTTCAAACGTACTGTGCGACTACATATGTCAGAGGTGATGTAAATCAAATGTGGATTTTTAAAAATTCTAATTAAAAGAATTTTTAGTAAACTTGAAATCGCAAAACTTTTCTCAAATCAACAACATCAAAACGTATGACTTTTCAACACTTTACACGATCATTCCTCACGATAAATTAAAGACTAGACTTTTTGACATCATAGACAGTTGCTTCTTCAACAAAAATGTAAAACGCAAATATTCCTATCTAGTGATCAGTCATCCCCAAAAAATACTTTGTTTAACGCCACTCTGATTCCACGCACAAGTACTTTGAAGTTGAAATAAAAAATATGCTAGAGTTCCTCATTGACAATATCTTCATGGTCTTTGGTGATCAGGTCTTCCAACAGTCTATTGGAATCCCCATGGGCACTTATAGTGCTCCTTTGTATTCCTTTGAAGCAGATTTTATTCAACAACTTCTACATGAGAAGAAAAAATCTCTTGCTGTGGCCTTCAATTCGACATTTAGATACATCGACGACGTATTATCTATTAACAATAATGATTTTCATTCATATGTCGATTCAATATATCCCAGTGAACTCGAAATAAAAGACACCACAGAATCATCCACTTCTACTTCATACTTAGATATTTTGTTGAAAGTAGATATTAACGGCAAACTACAATTCAACTTTATGACAAATGGGATGATTTCAGCTTCTCCATCGTCAACTTCCCATATTTACTTGTATGTAGCAATATTCCATTATCACCTGCATATGGTGTTTATATCTCTCATTTGATTCGATGCACAACAGCTTTTCTTCTTATGGTCAGTTTTTAAATCAGGCTACTGTCAAACAAGTTAATGGTGCAGGGGTTCCAACAATCTCGTTTAAAGTCAGAATTTCGCAAATTCTATGGTCGTTATAACGATCTAGCTTGCCAATGCAACCTATCATTTGGTCAAATGCAATCTGACGTGTTTCATACCGATTGTTAGACCGTTCTTGGCACACTGATTTTAACTACGGATAACGACAGGGGATGCTTACTCCTCCTAGGCACCTGATCCCACCTCTGGTATATCCAGGGGTCCGTGTTTGCCCAACTCTCTATTTTGTATAGCTTATAGGAGTTATGAGATTGATCACTGGAGCTACATCTTGTAATGACGTGCAAAAAATGGAGTGGTGGGACGGGGACCAGACTATTGACTCTGAGAACTCTCCGAGTGTAGTGGTAAGGATAGCCTGGTTCCCTGTCCCTGTTTTAATTCCTCTGAGTCGCAATTACCAGGTGGATTATAATCTATTCAGGGCAGAATTGTCCTAGATCTTTTGCACATGCATATCAAAAACTTGAAGAATGCTTTTATGCATTCTGACTGCACAAGTTTGTACATCGTGAAGTTCACTATTTGAGCAGAATTACACATGATAACACATATTTTAAACGTAAACTGCTTTCAATTTTTTTTTAGTTCACTACTTGAAAACTTCTGCAATATCGAAAAGTCCGCCATCTTCAAATGAAACACTCCCAGAATGCTGTGCGAGTATTAGCCAATCAGAACACAGGACCGATTGTAATCCACCGACTCTATTGCCTTTTGTCAGGCAGCCAGGGAACTAGACTAAAGTAAGGATAATATTGAACCTAAATGTGTAGTGTGCGCCATCTATACATTAAATACTGTAACAGTTTCATTTGCAATTGTTTCGCCAACCCCTACAAATATAAAAAAAAAATGGATATATATGAAATTGTACCAACTGTTTTAATTGTTAGCTCGCCAGAACGAAAAAAAAATCACTGAGGCCTAGCTGCCAACTTTGGTGAAAACTGACGTCGTATCTAAATTATCAGTGAGAATATCTTATGCCCAACTCATCGAATAGACATGCCACACATAAATATACAGGCTCGCATAGAATATCTATACTTATAAATTAACAATTTTTGCCAATTAACTTCGAAACGCTTGCTCAGGAGTTACTGTATGCACCTTTGATATTGCTTCATATGTGAGGTGAAGTCCGTAAGCTATAAGAGAATCTTGCTTGATCAGTAAATATCGTAAAATCAATTAAAAACCTACTTTCGTCTTAGGTCAACTATCGGCATGAGGGATTATAATTGCATTCATAAAATCATTAACTAATTTTCAATACGGAGAGAGATCAATATGTTACATACATGTGAGGAACATTTGATTCGGAGCTCCAAGTGACTTCTTAATAATCAAGTTTTATTGACATTCAATTCATGTGCGCAACAATTCAAAAACGCATTAAATAAGTCCTTCCACTATGCAAAATTATCTAATTATGATTTCCCGCGTTTGCGCGGGATTTCATCTAGTTTAAAAAGAAAATGATATATTGTGGCGACATGGTATTCGGTGATATAAACCCACATCGTCTCCGAGCGAGTTAGTTGATTAATTTGAAAAAAGGGGGTAGCGAGATGAAATTTTTAACATTTGGAACGAGTTGATGAAACAGTTTAGCCGAGTTGCCGAACATTTAATTCTGGTAAGGAGAGTTTCTCTGCACTCGTTTCATTTGACAGTATGAAAGTCGAAAAGTGTGCATAGGAAGAGGTAGCTGAGAAAAGAAAACGGGCATGGGATTGTTATACACCCCAAATCGTCGCCGTGTAAGAAGGACAGGTTAGTTTGAGTTAGATTGACCTGTAACACTATGGGACGTCGACTACTTGGTAACATAAGATAATCCTATTTTTAATCTTTTACGCATTTATTTCATGTAATCCTATTAACATTTTGTGGTTTTAAGGGTGTGTTAAAATCTGTATGAAAAGCTGGAATCAATGACATCTAATATTTCAGCGTCAAATTTCAACGATGCTCAGAGAATAGTCAACTGGTTAAATTTTACCAATAGAGTATTTATAAGATGAATCTTGGATAGATATGAACATTTCATCGAAATATTTCGAAATGGCAAGTTTTTTGTTTTCATCTGAATATAAAGTATGGATGTTGCTGATGAAAGCTTGAGAGGCAACACAGGATTCTAATTCATGTGTAACTCTAGCGATTATTTACGTTAGCGTTATAAAAGAGAAATATTTCGCATGACTCTTCCTTCCAAATTCACGTTTATAACATGCATTGTACACTAGTCAGGCCAGTGTATCGTAATGCTTTCTTTCTGTTTTGCGTCAGGTCAGTACATATAAACCGTGACTCAATTGTATCAATCTATCATTGAATTATTTGGGTATAAAAGTAGTTCGGAACATACGTATGTCCCACATTGCTCTGATTTCTATTGATGAGGTAATACTTGTTATTATCATTATCATTATATCAAACCCTAAATTTTAAAACATGTTTAATGTCCATACAAGAGCATCAATGAAAGTGGTTCACCAATACAAATCTGGCGCAATTTATTTGTCGTTTTACACTTTCGGAGTAATGTAGTCCTGAAAAATCGCCCAAAAGTTGCGTCCACAATTATGAAGTTTTCATATCAAAATGTCATCTACGTTTTTAGAAATTGTGTCCAATCCTTTTGTTATAACGTCGGGGCAATATGTTCAAATAAAAACAAAAACTCTTAAATCCTCCATAGGAAGCTTGCAGTAATAATGTTATCCTTGTTTAGACATTTTAGATTAACCACAGATATGAATACGATCTATCATTCTAATTAAATTATAAAAATAGGCACACTATTTGCTATAGGGCATCGTATTGATTCTAAAACTACGAACTAACGGTAGCTGTACAAAACCGGATGGGCACGAAACATAGTGTACAATATCAGTGAGTCTCAAAGTAAACACATTTTAACGATATTCAGTAAGATTAGGTTTAAAAAATCTTCATTTTTATGTTGTCTATATTTGAAGTATATACAATACCACATTAGTGTAACGGGTTACATATTCGTTAAAGATCATATCTAAGTACAATATAAAATATTATTTTTAGTGCAAATTAATGAAATGTAATTCCCTATGATGAATTTCGAAATTGATAAAACCAATCTAAAGTTCTGTTCCGATATATTTCACATCAATTTATAGCAAATCCTTTAGAATTGGAAAGAATAATGCTTTTGGCAATATAAAGAAGGGGCAATATGATCGGTACGTCACTAACTCTAGCATTATTACTAGAGAACAGTAAAAACATTGATGAATATTCAATATCGGTAAGTACATGTAGATCCAACCCACTCACCCACGGACCCAAAAATGTGTTATAACCGATATGTGTTATAAAATGATTTTGAAAAAAAAAATCAGATAATGTAAACCACTTCATAAGTCCCAGAGGTGCAAAGATTTGAAATCGTATTTGAGTAATACTGAGAGAAAAATAACTATCAATTTAATGTGTGGGTTTTTTTTTAATGGACCAGTGAAAAGTTCTCGTCAGGACGTAAAACAACCAACAGTAACCATACCATCTCATTAAAATCGGAGGATTTTTAAAATAGACTTTAATAAAGCGGTCTATTCAGTAGAATTTTGATATGTACAACATATTTAAATGTTCATAATACTCGGGGAAAACAAGGATGAGAATTATCTTTGTGAGTATGTTGTGTATTTTAAAACACAATTTTATTTTATACTTAATTTATAACAATATTGCTACATTATAAAAAAAAAAACTAGATAAAACAGAAATCAGAATTGAATAATATTGCATAGAGGAAGGACTTTTTCAATGCGTGTTTGAATTGTTGCGCACATTTATTAAAGAAACATATTTGAATAATTGCTTGCATTAGTTATGTTATATTTATTGATATCATATACAGTAAATAAAACTTGATTGTTAGGAAGTCACTTGGAGCTTCAAATTTAATTTCCTTATGTACCATAAATGATCTCTCTCTACGTATCGAAAATTAGATAATGATTTTACGAATGCAATCGTACTCCGTCATGCCGAATACATGTACAAAATGTAGTTGACCAAAGACAAAATGAACGGTTGCTCATAATTTCAATATTTGAAACTCAGTATTGCAAATGTGTTTATAATGGTAGATTATGTCCAGTGCGACAATTTAAGGGCAAAATTATGCATACACATTATCTCTTCTCGTCAAACGCAATAATCGAAAACGTAATGCACATATGAATGACAAACAGAAAAACTGCTATATTGTAAACAGTGGCCTGATTTATTGGACATTGTCAGGAAGTGTACAACCTAATTTCGGTATGGTGTTTAGATTTTAAGGCGCAAACTTCTTAGAACAGTCCTGGACCATTCGATACCTGTCATATTGGGCAGTTTTCGAATTATTACTTACTTTCAAGATCTGTGTCATCACAAAACATGTTCAACCCAAAATTTAAAAAAAACTGTTTTGTGTTTATCCATGTGTTTGTACATATCAGTAACTGTTGATAATTTATTACAAAAAGTCGCGATCGAAACAGTGACTTCTATAATCACGGAAAAAATTAATAACATTGAAAATATCAGATGAAAATCGTATTTAGATATTCATCGATCTCTCAGATCGTTTGTCTAGGAAGGGGGGGGGGGGTGTCCGTTGAATGAGATATATATAAGCAATATAAAGCCTAGTCAAAACTATTATAGGTAGAACTATTACTGAAAATCTACACAATTCTAAGATCGGTAAAGTTGACTACTAGTAACCAGCTACTTTAACCAGAAAAGGTTAGCTACTAGTAGCCAGTTACTTGTAGCCAGCTGCTAAATGTAAGAAAGTTAGCTACTCGTAGCCAGCTACTACAAAATATAAAAGTTATAATTACTGATAGCCAGCTACCAGATACAAGTTAATGAGTTTGAAAATTATTATCTATCAGATTTATTTCTAAAGAGGACGAGGAGTCGTATGAAATTTCATGCTCAATTATCCCCAATTACATAACGTTGCTATTTGCAAAATACGAATAAACTTTTTCAACTGAGTGATTGAATTCAGACCTTCATTCATTTGATATACCATCCATTTTGAGATATCTGTTACCTTTACAATTTGATTCGGTTACCCTGAAATTTCAACATTTGTGTGAATACCGTAAGGAACTTTGTGTTTGTACTAGATATCTGACGAATTTACGACTATACATATGGCAAGAAGTGATAGAGGGTGTTTTGATACGACACGAATTTTCAGGTATCGATCTTAAGGAAATCAACTATTTATACATTTTGATTATCAATACAATGAAATTTCAAGATCTGTGTGAATACCTTAAGGAACTCTGTGTTTATATTATATATTTAACTAACTTACCACGATACGTATGGCGAGTAGTGATATTGGGTATCGTGATATGTCATCAATTTTCAGATATCACGCTTAAGGAAGTCAGCTACTTATACCTTTGGATGGCAGGTAACCTGAAATTTCAAGTTTTTCGCAAATGTCTTAAGACACGCTATCTTTGTATTAGATATTCATGTGAAGAGGAGTGGTATTAGATATCTTCATAAGCCATCAATTTTCAGATATCACCATTAAGGAAGTCAGCTACTTATACCTTTTGATTCCTGGTGACCTGAAATTTCAAGATTTTCGTAGATATCTTAAGGAACTCTGTGTTTGTATTAGATATCTGACTAATTTGCAACTATCCAAGTGAAGGGAAGTGATACTAGGTATTTTGATATGCCATCAATTTTCAGATATCATCCAGATATCACCAAACAAATGGAGGCTGCCAGTTTGATTTAGTGGAGCTCGCCAGATAAATGTATATTGTCTAAGATAAAGTAAGTGTTAGTCGCAAGTGAGATATCTAATAAAAGGACAGAATCCCTTAAGATATTCACGCAATTATTAAAATTTAAGGTTAACTTGAATCAAAAGGTATAAAAGGTATAACTAACTGACTGTAACTGACTAACTGTAACCAACTGATATCAAGATACCTAAAATCACATCTTGTCATTGTGCATTGGTAAATTAATCAGATATCTAAAACAAACACGGAGTTTCTTAAAATATTGGCTAAAAACTTGAAATTTCAGGTTATCTGCAATCAAACGGTGTAAGTAGCTGACTTCCTTAAGGGTGATATCTGAAACTTGATGGTATATCAAGATACCTAATATCTCTCCTCTTCACGTGGATAAATGTAAATTAGTCAGATATCTAATACAAACACAGAGTTCCTTAAAGCAATACAAGCTGTAACTGACGGTAAATAAATTAAAAAATAAAAGAACAAATAGTCAACGTATATGTGATTGAATATATCTAATTTAATAGAATCAGAGTGAATCTGAAGCAATAAACCCGTCAAATTAGCAAAAAAATGTTAATTCATGAATCATTGTCACCCTGTCAGTAATTCCTGCTCGTAACCTTCGATGTGCATTGACACCAGTTCGGAAAAAGCGAAAGAGAGGCACTGAGCACGTGTTAGATTTGTAAACAATTTAACATGCCAATTTTATAGAAAATTTACAATCAAAATTTTCTTTGAGTGGCACATTTGCGTAATTATTACCTTTTTACATTTACATCAATCTAATTAAAATTAGATCTTTGATCCGCTCATGCAATCGCTACTTTGCGATTGCATGAGCGGATCAAAGATCTAATTTTAATTAGATTGCATTTACATAGTATTTCTAGTCATTCATGAAACAACGTAATATTTTAAAACAAACGACACGTGTAGTTACTCGCGTCAGTTCCCATCTTTGTATATGGCCTCGGTCTCTGCAACCCGATTATGTTCGGCAATGTCAGTGTATACGACACAATGGCGGTTTATACGAAACGCTCATTGTAGGTGTGCTTTCAAACAATATTCCCTTGTTTATTTTGCAGATTTTTTCTTCAGATCCTGGGGATTATATTAGTTATACCGGTAGGTGTTATTTAGTGAATAATTGGATAGTTGAAAAAATACCGTCATTACAGCTTGTATTGCTTTAAGATATTTGCGAAAAACCTGAAATTTTAAGCTACCTGGAATCAAAAGGTATATGTAGCTGACTTCCTTATGGGTGATATCTGAAAACTGATACCTTATGAAGGTCTGAATTCAATCCGTATCATTTTCAAAGCAAACACTCAGTTGATAAAGTTTATTCGTATTTTGCAAATAGCAACGTTATGTAATTGGGGATAATTGAGCATGAAATTTCATACGACTCCTCGTCCTCTTTAGAAATAAATCTGATAGATGATAATTTTCAAACTCATTAACCTGTATCTTGGTAGCTGGCTATCAGTAATTATACCTTTTATATTTTGTAGTAGCTGGCTACGAGTAGCTAACTTTTCTTACATTTAGTAGTTGGCTACTAGTAACTGGCTACTAGTGGCTAGTTTTCCTGGTTCAAGTAGCTGGCTACTAGTAGCCAACTTTACCGATCTCACAATTTTATGCTGATAATATTGTAAACCAATCGCATTGTCTCGGCTGGCCGGAAAGGCCCGAGAATGTGCGATTGGTATGACGTTGCCTCGCTTCGTTCTGGAAATTTCCACAAGGCTGATTCAAGACTATACTCACGGATTGAAGAAACGAACAGGTATATTCTATTTATCCAACAATTATCAAAACTTTTTTCTTCTGTAAGATCAAATTCAAGCATCGATAAACAACGCAGGGGCGGATCCAGGAATTGTGGTTACTGGGCGCCACTTTATGAGACAGGGGGGTCTGGGGGCGCCTTGAGGTCCCCAGTGGGACCAGGGCGAAGCCCTTGTGGGGACTAGGAGGCGAAGTCCCCGGAAGCTCCTGGATTTTAAAGGGCTTGAAATATGTCTCCTGTTTAAGTCATTTGTACTATTTTCTATCATTTTTGATAAAAAGAAATTAGTAATATGATGAAAATTTTAAGGGTTTCTGGAAAAAAAGTAAGTTCTCCCAATTAAGCAATTCAAAAAATCAGAAGATTTTGTCATTTATTTCTCCGGGAATGAAAGAAATTATTGCTTCTTTTATTGTTTAGTACATTTTTCTAAATAAGATACCATGATTATACCCGCACTTTCTAAAGAAAGTTTGGGTATATTGTTTTTATCCCGGTCCGTCCGTCCGTCCGTCCATCCGTCCGTCCGTCTGTCCCGGTTGTTGTCACTAAAACTGTGTCCACATTTACAGCGCAATCCAAATGATATTCTAGGAGCTGAATAGCAAAGTTCTGTAGATGTGCAATAAGGTTTCAGAATGTTCATATTGGCCCCAGGGGGCAAATAGGGCCTGAAAAATGACATTTTCTAACATAAAGCTTGTCACTTAAACTCCATCTACATCTGTAGGAGCAGTCACATGATATTCTAGGAGCTGAATAGTAATGTCCTGTAGATGTGCAATAAGGTTTCGGAATTTTCATATTGGCCCCAGGGGGCAAATAAGGGCCGAAAAAGGACGTTTTCTATCACAAAGCTTGTCACTTAAACTCCATCTACATCTTTAGGAATAGTCACATGATATTTAGGGAGCTGAATAGTAATGTCCTGTAGATGTGCAATAAGGTTTTGGAATTTTCATATCGGCCCTAGGGGGCAAATAGGGGCTGAAAAATGACGTTTTCTATCACAAAGCTTGTCACTTTAACTCCATCTACATCTTTAGGAATAGTCACATGATATTCAAGGAGCTGAATAGTAATGTCCTGTACATGTGCAATAAGGTTTCGGAATTTTCATATTGGCCCCAGGGGACAAATAGGGGCCGAAAAATGATGTTTTCTATCATAAAGCTCCATCTACATCTTTAGGAGTAGTCACATGATATTCTAGGATTGTTGACCTTGAATGACCTTGAAACTGGGTCAAGGTCAAAGGTCAAGATCACTTTCTCCTCCACAAAGTCTTAGGTGGTTGACCTTTAAAAATGGGGTCAAGGTCAAAAGTCAAGGTCACTCTTCAAGATGTGGGTCTCCACAAGCGACGCAACATTGAGTATGTACGTCATTCCAAAGGAAGTCTATATCCCCTTCCTTCACGGGATTCAGCATGATAGCTGTCTGCACCAAGTACTTGCGAGACACAGATAGATGACTGACACTCTACGCATAACTTAGAAAACAGTCTCCATGGGAAAGCCCTGTCAATGTCAGGGAGGACTGCATAAACCAACCAAGTGCCAATTTACATATCTGCCCAATGTTCAACAGTAGGACACTGGTACTGATCTTTAAGTAATACACAAAACTGACACTCTACACAAACTGATAACAGCCCCCCCCCCCCCCAAAGAAAATTAAAACAAATACACATACATGATACACAGAAATAGTTAAACATGTACATTTCACCTTCTGTAATATTGTAAACCAATAAATGAATAAAAAATAATTCAAAAAAAAAAAGAAAAAAAAGAAATGATAAATCAAATAAATGAACAAGCCAGACTTGCCTGATCAGGAATGATGCAATATCCTCGTTTCAGACTCTATACTCAGGAAACAATTTCTTTGTGCCTTTGCTCAGCCTCTCAAATCCAAGTGAACTCACTGAAATGACATCCACGTCCACACATGTACACAAATCATCCAACGAGGAAATGCGCAGCTTCCCCTCCTGTCGTCCGTTTACTGCATCCTCAAAATTGAAAGTAGAAATCCCCGCCAACCAACTTTCTCACATGTCACTGTTTCGGATCCTATAAAAAGCCACTTTATCAATGTACAATGATCACCATCATGCATTCAAACACAAATAAACATCATTGATATCATTCAAACTCCATTATTTGTTCTCTTTATATCATCTAGTATTTAACCCTGGTCACATTACCTTCGTAAATATTTTGCTCACAAAAACGTCAGCTGGGTCAAATGATCATAGTTATATTTAGAGAGGGGAAAAGTGGAATATGACGATGTCTGATCATCAACTTTTATCACATTTGTTTGAGAATGTAATTCACTAAAAATTAAACTTGTCGTAAAAATTACACACTGAAGTAACTACGACGAGTTGCAGAAAACCTGGATTTTCGAGTTACTGCCGGATTCTATCTCTTGTGAAGTATATCTTGTACAGAAGCGGATGTAGGAATTTTTGAAGTGGAGGGGGGGGGGGGGGGGTCCAGCACTTGATCGTTTAGATACTTTTCACAACGTCTATCCACTATCTATTTCTGATATCGCAAAGAAATGAGAGAGAGAGAGAGAGAGAGAGAGAGAGAGAGAGAGAGAGACTCGGGGAGAGAGAGAGAGAGAGAGAGAGAGAGAGAGAGAGAGAGAGAGGTTACTCCCAGTAGACTGGGGGCGGCCTAGGCTCCCAGAAGCTGTAGGGTAAATGGTGCAACTCCTGCATTCTGTCCTGCATTCTGAACATTTCCTGGCACTTCCTTTTCACTTTCAAATTGTCTACTTCTTAAACAAAATTTTTTATGTTACATATATACAAATGTACTTTTTAAGAATTCTTTTTAAAAGCGATACTTGCATCTGACGAAAATATCGTAAATATATTATCAGTGTGTTGTCTTATTTATCCTAGAGTTGAATGATAATTATAATAGTGTTGATAAATTTGAATGAAGCAATTAGTAGTACATATACATGTAAGTATCTACCGTTCATATCATTTGGACTCAAAGTCTCGTTAAAATTTAATATTTCTTAAACTTTTTGGTTCTCCAAAGGGGGGGGGGGTCCAGACGCCCTGGACCCCCCCCCCTCCCCCCTTCTGGATCCGCCCATGTCTTATGTGTTGTTTCTGCTAGGAACTTTCATTTGCGATTACAGTCACTTGCCCTTTAAAACCATCCCAATGCGAAGTAATATGAGCCCCGTCGGTTTTATTGACAACGCAATTTCTTTCTTTTGAAATGGGAAAGAAGTTCGAGTTATTGACCCCCCCCCCCTCTCTCTCTCTCTCTCTCTCTCTCTCTCTCTCTCTCTCTCTCTCTCTCTGGTTGGCAGTCGAAACGGTATGTAGTGAAAATGTAAGTTTAAACGTTAAACGATGAATTCAGTCATGTTTTGAAGATTTGGTATATCGAGGTTTGGCTTTAAGTACGTACTTTGTTTTAATAGCGTTAGGCCTAGTTGTCAAATTACTGAGTCAACTTCTTCATCCCCTTTTGAAACTGAGAATGCAATGACGTAGCCAAATTACACTGTGGCTTCTTTACTAGTTAAACAGTATAGGATTCAGCGATATAAAAAAAAAGGGGGGGGGGTCCAGGAATCCAAAAAAAGAAGGAAAAAAATGAATCGATAAAAATAAATATACGTGTATCACCCAGTGCTAGTTAATATTTTATTCAACTTGTACATTAAAAATAATTGCCTACAAATATTAGCAGTATCATATTTTAAAAAAAACAAAAAACAACACTACAAAGATGTCCCACAGAAAGGGGGGGGGGGGGTGCCAATCCCCGGATTCCCCTCTGGATCCGCCATTTGGACAGAGAGTACATTTAAAGGCAAACACTTACGTGCGGGTATTACTGTCTCATGACAGCATCTAGTTTACATTAAATTTGAAAATTTTAGAGGGGCGCGCACCGGCTGTGCCCCCTCCCCTTAAATCCGCCAATGCAATTAATTTCATACTGTATTATCTTATAAGTTGTCATTAAACATAAGAGAAGAAAACTGGCTTAGATCCGACACTTTACTTTCATTTTTGCAACTTCAGGGTAGTTAATTGAAAACGAAAGTAGGTTTTTAATTAATTTTACGATATCTACTAATCAAGTAAGATTCTATTATCGCTTACGGACGTCACCTCACAAATAAAACAATATTAAAGGTGTAAGCAGTAACTCTGGAGCAAGCGTTTCGGAGTTTACTGGCAAAAATTGTTAACTTACAAGTATAGATTATAAACCAACTTATGTCTTTGAAGACATGCATTACTTGAAAATAGAAAGGATATATTAATGATAGATATAATGGTTGTTTTCAACAAAACACTCATTTGCTTTTCGAACTCGAAGTTACCCTTCAACGGACGCAAAACAGAAAAACAGTACTCGGGCCTTCTTCCAATTCTTTAGAATAATTAAAAGTAAACTTTAGAATTGAATTATTCGCAGTTTTCTGCATTCAAACTAAATTCAAATTTTACTAAACCTACAAATGCTGTCCGCTTCCACCGATTGCATGTTGGTATTAGGTTGAACTACACGATGCCCATTTCACCTTGTCTGTTATGTTACTCAAGTCAAAGGAATGGTAAACCGTATGATGCATCTTTGCTTGCCAAAGGTTTACGATCCGATCCGTTTCGCTTCGTTACAAACCCGTGACTGCTTTAGAGCGATTTTCGTAGCTTTGAGTGGCGCCCTCTAGCGGATGGATAAAACAACCCTGTCTGGATTACATCATGCTTATCCAATGAAAATGCGTGTTTCAGCTACTGTTTAAAAGTTGTTTAAAATGGCTGCGCTCAGAGAGTAATGCAATGTGGTATGCAAACCATTCAAAAATAAATTTATCTATTTTTATGCCCCCCTTTGAAAAAGAGGGGGCATATTGTTTTGCAACTGTCGGTCGGTCGGTCGGTCTGTAGACCACATGTTGTCCGCTCAATATCTTGAGAACCATTCACTTGATGATAATGATATTTCATATGTGGGTTGGTTATGAGTGGTAGTAGCTGCAGAACTGTAGCTCTCTGAAAAAATATTTTGACATAACAGAGAGCTACAGAACCACCCCTTATAAAAACCTTCGGTTTACGGCGCACAAAAAGCTGCGCACGGTTGAGGCCTTATATCGTTGTATTCTTGAGTTGCTGTCTCATAAATTTAATTTTATGGATTTTAACACAACTATTCAGAAATCCGAGAATAGGTCCGGACTGCTCATTTTCATAAAACTCTTTTGTTTGACCGGAGGGGTCTGGATACTGCAGGTCGTTAACAGTATCTTGCATATTTCATTTTTCTCTTTTGTTACGACTATTCGGACATCTTCGCAAGGTGTTTTTATTTTCTTGCGTTTTGCTACGTCACGACAAATTCGTAAATATTTCAAAGATTAGACGTGGATTCGGCAGGAATCTGGGCGTACAATGAGTGAAAATGTCATCGATGATTTGTGAACATTTTTCAAATTATTATTGATAGATATCCAAATATAACAACATGACGAATTGGACACAAAAACCTCATAATTCTCATCCGTTCATAAATGATTTATATAGTTGTTTCTGGGTTGTCTCTCCACGAATTTGAAATGTACACATATATTATGAGTATATTTTTCACAACAGAATTTCAAAAATGACCCAAAGACAACAAAATATATACTTTTTTGATATTTTTCAGGGGGAACCGTCCAAATATACGAAACTGTCGTTTTATATACTGCTTTAAACTTCTATTGTTGTTCTAATAATAAATGACATCTTCAATAAAAGTGTATCTGCTTCTGGAATGAGATTATTTGAGGTTCGAATCCTGCTGGGGGTACTTTTTTAAATAATTTTAGGCAAAACAGATTATTATATAAATTTCTTACAATGTTTGGTTGTTTTTAACCTCCTGACATTCATAAATGTAAACAATGATGTGGGTGTTGTGTATGCAAAGGCAACTCAGAGGCAAGCTATTATTATCATATTACATGTATATTACACAGACATTTGTTTTCTGAGGCTACACGCATATGGACACCCGTATTTTGTTATTATCGATAGTAGAACTACGTAAACGTATCATCGCATGAATATTTTAAATATACCCTATCTGATCGATTTATCCAAAAGACCCTTTATAAAACATATCAGAAACATTTGTCGAGTCTCTAGCCGTTCCAGGTTCTATTTTATGACTCCATACGATATAAGTGTATGGGTTTTTCACACTTGCATGGATATTTAAGGAAACGTTTAATATATGTCTTACTACGATATATCATGATGAAAGGTGAAGATAACGACCAGCGATCAATCTCATTACTACTATAAGCAATACAAAATAGAGAATTGGGCAAAGATGGAGCCCTTGACATACTAGAAGTGGATCAAGTACCTAGGAGGATTAAGCATCCCCTGTTGACCTGTCACACCCGCCATGAGCCGTATATCTAGATCAGGAGTTATCCATATTCAAAATCAGTGTTCCAAGAACGGCTTAACAATCAGTATGAAAGACGTCAGACAGCATTTGACCCAATGGTAAGTTGTACTGGTAAAGTGGATCGTTATAACGACCATAGAATTTGCGAGATGCTGGCTTCAAACGACACTGTTGAAAACCCTGCACCATCAACTTGTTTGTCAGTAGCCTGCCTAGATTTAAATGTATGCATTTTAAGTTCATAATTTCTAAATGATACTTCGTATTTTTGTAATGGTGATACTCATTCATAATCACGTTGGGGCTAATTGATGATATTGTTCCTTGCAATAATAAAACATGTCTCTGATACACGATATTAAAATTATGGAAATGGAAATGCTACTGTTTACCAAAGACGTTCACGATTGGCAAACACAGCAATTTTGCTTGACATGCTTTTATACGTGATACATGTACATTTAACACAGAACGAATTGTTATTGTCCTCGAACCAAAGTTTACTAAAATGCCTCCGAATATATGTATAGTCACTTGAATCCACAACTTGAGAACATTTGCAATTGGATATGATTTAGCATGCCCCTGTCACTCTTGAAAACAATTCAATTAGATCAATTTCCTGGAATTTCCCACATAGAACCTATACCCTCTGGCCCCCTGAATTAACACACTTGAATCTGAACTACCTGAAGACACTTGCATATCACTATGACTAATCATGGAGTTGCTGTCGTTGAGATGAAGATTGTAAAGATATGTCTCTGTAAAACATTGATTCCTTATTGACCCACCCTATTCAGGGAGACATCATTTGAAAATACCTAGGAATGTTTGCATATTAACATGATTAATCATAGTCCTGTTGTTCTTGAAAAGAATATTTTAAGATATTTGTCCTTACGTAAAACTTTGATCAACTATTTGGCCACACCCTACCACTGTGGGTAAAGCTTTGATCACCTATTTGGCCACACCCTACCACTGTGGGTAAAGCTTTGATCACCTATTTGGTCTCACCCTACCACTGTAGGATAGAATGGAATGTAATCTCTGTTAGGAAGCTTTTATGTTGATTTAAACTTTTCTGGCCCAGTGGTTCTTCAAAAAAAGATTTTTAAAAATGTTTCCTATATATCTCCATGTAAAACTTTCACTCCTATCTTGCACGGTTGAACCATTGTCTTTGTAATATATTAACATCACTTTGATATCTGCATGTTCATTGCAATTCAATTGAGGTATCAACGTATATCATTATAACCATATATCATTGTATATCATTTATTGAATATTCACTTTGGGTGCTGCTATTAATTTTTTCATCTTGTATATCAATTAATAAAGCCATGACAGAAACTGTCAATCGTTGTTAATTCATTTTGGCGACATAATATATCTAAAATAGAAAAGAAGAATTAAATTAGATGGAAAAAATCGGGTTTTGTAAGTATAGATTCAAATATACAACTCGCTTCAGGACAGAATTAGTGAAAATTTGTAAATCTATTTTCATTAGATTATCATCTAAGTGGATTGAGAAAGATAAAAATGTTCGACGCTTCACGACGAAACGTTAAAAGGTGTTTTCATGAGATGATGATCTACATGCGAATGGATTAAATGAAAAGTTGAACATACACGGGTTAAGGTGCTTTGATAAGATCACGATCTCAGTGGATTAAGAAAGGTGTTGTATAATCAAAGATTACGAACTCAGTGGATTAAGGTGGAATGATACACAGGAAAATGTGTTTTATATGTAGAAAACTACGAACGCAGTGGATTAAGAATGGTGAGCAATGGTTTACGCTTCGAGACGACGCAGGTAATTTAAGTGTTTTTATAAGATCACGATCCAAGTTGATTAAGGAAGGTTAAAACCGTTGATAATTTCGTTTTATATATATAAAAAAAAAATACCAGAATGAAAGGAACATAAAATGTATTCCATTGCCCAAATAGAAATGAAATTATGTTAGAAATGTGTGATTTTAAAAAGATTAAACTTCTTGGATAACACACCCGACGCCAATACATTATACATCGCTATCTAATGTCCAAAAATTTAGATAACGTACGAACCAATGGCGACTGACTTCGTCGATGAATTTACATCCCTTAAGGAATGTATAGTAGATGGGATGAATTTGAAAACAAACGAATCTCCCGGACTGGATTGACTAGCAAATGTTTTACCAATAGTATTGCATTACGCAATATATCTGTTTTACAGCGTCCAACAATTAGCTATTAGCTCACTTATCTTTAAAAAAATATCTCAAATAAATTCAAAGAACTATAGACCTATTAGCCTTACAAATACAGACTATATAATAATTGAATTTAGATCTGCTAGGAGGCTTCAGAAAGTAACTGATAAATGAATATCAATCCCCTTATCAAGAGTGTTACATTAGAGAAAATGCCAGGATTATTTTAAATATATTCAAATACTGTCCAGAAACCAATGCTGCTCTTCCTAGATTTCGAAAAGACTTCTGATTTCATAGAATGAAACTTAAGTTTACAACGCCGTAAATATATTAACTCGTAAAATCGTGCATGTGTAGGTGGTATGAATATGTCGATGCCCTTTTTAGGCATATAAGTAAATTTTATTGAATCTTGGCACTGTGTACAATACAAAATAAATATAGCATGAGCTCTATAGAGCTCTTAAACCAACTATCACAAACAAAATGAAATGCTAGATATCGTAAAGGTACGCATGCAGACCATACATACATATTTACCCACATATACTATATAAATAAACATTTTCAAAAGTTTAGAACTAAATGCAAATCGACAAAAGCATTTACCCATAATATATAAGCGCTAAATTTAAACCACAACAGTAAGAATATTTACATTGGTAGAAGCTCTATAGCTGTTATAACTAAAACAAAATAAGGGAGAAAATAATATTAAAATGAAATATAAATTGCAGAGGACAATCCATACCACCACTACATGTATGATAAAAAACGAAAACAAAATAAAAGAGCATTTTCTAAAGTCAAACAATAATTAAGTTACAGAGTATGCAAAAAGATTTAGAAGGAAAAAAAAGAAAAATACCTTTCAAAAGAAAATTGGCTGCAATACAGATGAAAGGATGTACAATTTATATAAACAAAGAAACAAGCTAAAAACAATTAATTGAGAATGATACATTCATAGCAGGCTACTGATCAACAAATTGATGGTACAGGAGTTCCAAAAGTCTAGTTTAAAGTCAGCATTTAACAAATTATATGGTCGTTATAACCATCTAGTTTGCCAATACAACATATCATTGGGTCAAATGCTGTCTGACGTCTTCCATACCGGTAGATTGTTTGGCCGTTCTTGGCACACTAATTTTGACTACGGATAACTCCGTTTGCCTGATCAAGATATATTTTTAAGCTTACTCCTCCTAGGCACCTGATCCCACCTCCGGTATATCCAGGGGTCCGTGTTTGCCAAACTCTCTAGTTTGTATTGCTTATAGGAGTTATGAGATTGATCATTGTTCGTTATTTTCACCTTTCATTCATTCATCCATGCACCTACACACGGTGTCCTTGTAGTTCTTTGCCTTGGTAGTTCGAAGACGTTTGGTATCTGAAATTGTATTTAGCTGAACCAAGTCTAGCAGAAACGGAGGCCTTTGCTTGTTTACAATTTTAAAAGACTTCAAGGGTCACTGCTCTCACACACCTGTTTTTCAGTGAAGGAAGATTTGATTTATCTTAGGCCAATTAAACTTAATTGGTAGATTATCATCCAGGGTCACCAAACTGTATGGGGCGGGTGGGAGGATTTTATTTTTTTAATTTTCATTAGAAAAATATTAATCACAAACGAGTTTCTGTCAACAGACGTGCATTATTTTATGCCAGATGGATATCAATCTATGCTTATTTCACAAACGAATTCCAGGTTAAGCTTTAATTTCAAACACAGAAAGATACCAAATGTCTTCAAGATATGAAGAACATGGATCCCTTCCTTTTATTTAAGCCAATAAGAACGTGAGATATTAAGAAAACCATATCATGCATATTATCTATTTTCTTCTCGTCGGGGTTATTGCTGTACCGGAAATATGACCAAGAAGTGTAAATACCGGAGTCGGACATGAAATTTTCCGGAAATCAAAAGTTCCGCAAAATAACAAGGTCCGGGCGGGCCGATTTTTGAGGGGCGGGCGGGGATGATAATCTATCAATTAAGTTGAATTGACCTACGAGTTGGTTATAAGTACGAATATGGTCTTCACATATAAATCAGAGAGCTTGCTCTTGAGTTTAAAAAATATATATATACATAATTTTGTTCACTACAAAAGTGCCATACCAGAGGATAGTAACTAAAGATTGATATAAAAGAATGGTAAATGGTGAGTTTACCCAACCTACAAAGATATTTCCCTATCCTATATATAATTAGTACATTTAATTGACGTGTTGCTTTCTTACAAATATTTGAAATGTGGGAATTAAAATTCAGACAAATAAATAGTACAAATGTAACACCAAGCAGCTTAACTACTTCCTCACAGGGTAGAGCTGTACCATCTGAGTTAAAGGTTATGCTTTTATCATATGTCTTTCTACCAGAGAGAATGCTTGAAAATGTACTGGATTAGCCTACATTTTGTCTGCTGAAAACCAGTCCATGAGAATACCATTTCCCATTGAAGTATATTAACAGCATGGTCTAAAACAGAATGGGATAGGGTGTTGTCATCCGCATAGTTGTACATATACGAGTCATTAACATAACAAAATAAAACATTTAATTGTTGAATATCTTAAACATTACTTGTTTGAGTATAAAACCCTGCAGTACCCCTTTGAAAATGTCAAGAAAGGAATTTATATTTCTTCGAATTTTGACACACTGTTTTCTACAAGATATGTAGCTTTGTAGGAGATCTACGGTATGTGGAGATAGATCATACGATTTTAGCTTAAGCAGAATAGGGTTGTGAGGGAGACAGTCAAAGGCCTTGGATAAGCCCATTGGGATGTCAGCAGCATACTTATCTTAGTGAAGTATATCTGTACTGAATCTGGAATTAAAAACCTTAAAAAAATGTGTAACTGATAATTACCACGTCACCTCATTTTTCTTCGTACTTTGTAAGTGATCCTCATCCAGACCGAAAGCCTGAATTTCCTCATCTATTATCATGCACCTATTACGTAGCACCATAAAGACTGAATACAGCACCATGAGTAGTCATACAAGCATCCAAAGGTAGTCCAGATTAAAGTTTCTTTAAATCATGAACTCCTGGGGTAGAATGGGGCCACAATAAAGAATCAAAGTTTTATACAGGAATTAATACAGAGACATCTTTTAAATTCTTCATTTCAAGAATAGCAGGACCATCATTAGTCATATTGATAAGCAAGGATCTTCAGATAGTGCAAATTCAAGTTGATTCGACTCATGGCCCTGGAGGTAGAGTAAAGTCGCAATAGGAGAACAAAACTTTATATGGGAATATACAGAAAATCCGTTAAAACTACACTGTAATTCTTTTCAAGAATAGCAGGGTTCCACAGTTGTGTAGATTCAATTTCTTATGTCCCCGTGACTACATTTAGAGGACATATTGTTTTTGACTTGTCTGTTCTATAAAAACTTTAACCTTGCTCATAACATTTGAATGGTAATAGCCTAGGGCTCTAATATTTCATATGTGCATTAAAAACCGCTTTTTAATACAGATATTTCGAGATATGCACGATTTATATACCTTTTGAAAACTCCACCCTCTTAAAATGAAACAATCCCTGAATGCTGCTCGAAAATTAACCTGCCTTTAGTCAGGGAGCCAGGGAACCAGGTTAAGAATAGTGTTGAACCTAAATGTGTAGTGTGCGCCCTCCAGTAGCAGTTTCATTTACAATTGTTTTGTCAACTCGTACCAATATTAAAAATGGATAGATATCTCATCCCAACTGATGTTAACTGGCTAGAACGGAAAATTTCCTTCAGAACTACATGTAGGTGCCAGCTTTTATGTATATTGGCGTCATATTTAAATCTTTAGTGACGATATATTACGCCCACCTCATCGAATATACATGTCACACTTACATCTACGGGTTCGCATAAAATATCTAAGATCAAAATGATATATCCTATTGTGACGACATATTATTCGGTGATATTCAATTAATCATTTATCCCTTTAAGATAAATACAGTTATTGAGAATGACTATTTTGACGTACTTGTATATTCCGCAGTTCAATTCAATTTAGAGAAGGGGTAGATGCCTCTCCAATGCATATAAAAACTACCTCAGACCTGAGATGGCTACATTTTAGATGCAAATACTGTAAATGTATTACATTTGGCTGTGTATTCTATTTAGCGCCTTTGGCGGAACGCAGCTTCCGCTAAATCAAGTACATCGCTAAATGCCATCCGTAAATCTAGATGTTTAAAGTAATTCAGGAATGCGCTAAATCAAATCTACGCTAACTTGTTGAAAAAACGATTTCCGCCAAACATCGTACACGTCAAATATAATACGTTTACAGTAATAATATCGCGATAGTGAACTTTGATACACAAGTTGTCAACCAAATGAATGGGATTGAAATAATTCTATTAGAAACGTGTTTTTTTTTTTTTGTTTTTTTTTTTTTTTGGTTTTGTTTTTCAGTACAAAAATCTTAAACATATTTTTTTATTATACGTATAATAATACATGCGATATGAAATAATTTGTAATGCACCATCACTTTTTCACGCTTATATAAATTCTTTTTTTTTTTATAATTTTTTATTTTTGTACACATACCGGTATATCAGATATACAATAATATTATATCCAGAGAAGAAGGGAAAAAAAAACAAAGTATATGAGCTGAAGGTATGTGTGGTTTGAGAAAGAAAGAAGAAGAGGAAGAGAGAGAAGTTAAGAAAACAGAAGGTTCCATCGATTCCATTGGACATCAAACTTTTCCTTTTTACCATTTTTATACGAAATAAATTTTTGAGTTTCATAAAAAAAATTCATTTGTGAAATTGCAGCACGCACACTCAAGGACTTCTCAGTGCATCTTGCTGTGTACACATAGTATTTAAGCCATAAGACAATAGTGTTTTGTATCAGACTATTATTTTCAATAAAACCAAGAATAAAAGATTTTTTTGTAATAGCTATCTGTAAATCAGTCTTATCTTCTAAAAAATGCTCAAATTCTGCTAGGAATAATTGTAAAAAATCACATTCCCACAGAATATGTTCTATTGTTTCCTCTTCAGAATGACAATGATTGCAGTACTTTGAGTCAATTTTTTTGATTTTGAATAAAAAAGAGTTTGTAGCTAAGATTCGGTTTATAATTCTGTATTGAAACCATTGTATTTTGCTATCTTTTGTCACTCTGAAGGGTATTTTATGAATTATTTTCCATTCTTTAGTGTCAACTTCCAAAAGCTCACTCCATTTTGTTTTGCCTGATGTGATTGAGGTATTTTGATTTATAATTTCATAAAAAAGTTTTGATTTGTTGCATTTCAACACTGTATATATATTTGACATAATCAATGAAACGTTTTTCAATTTTCATGTGTTCATTGTAAATTATGTTGTGTGTTGTTCATATTGAATGTGGATTGTGGGATCATCACTTATTAATCTTAAGAGCAGAACAATATGCATTGCATTCACCTGAATTTGGTAAAGACCTTGTTTTACCTGGCATATCAGTGTCATGGAAGGAAATATCGGGATTGAGTTTTGACACTTTTCACAGGTTTGTTTTTGAATGTACAAATGTTCATGATACATGTAATCAATAGGTAGAGTTTGGCTATGCCGATGACTTGCATTGTCTGATCACATATATTATCTAGAGTTTATTGGCGTCAAGCCATATCAACTATTGCTGCAAAGAAATGTAGGTGTAGGATTAATAATCCTAGTTGTGTTTTAAAGAAAGGTGGCGCTTCCATTAAAGATCAGGACATAAATGTCGAGCGAAGTAAACTATTTCTGAATGATGGAGTTCATTTGTCTCCCTTGAGCAATAACGTTTTTCTGTAAACAATGCAGGCTCTTCTAAGGCTCTTCTAAGGCATATTAGTCGAGGTAATAGTTTACTTCATCCAAATACGTGATAAATGAACATGAGTGGGAAGTGTTGTGGCATTATGATTACACATTTATTTCTTGATCACTATTTGTGAATGATATGCTAATTTGTCAGCTGATGGTCAAAATTCAGACGCTGTGTTGACCGTTAGATCTCACGCGTTAAATCCAATTGGCGCAATTTTGACAGAAACCCATTAGCTGAGGGATACTGTTTTCTCACATCACCAATGTGAGATCGACTTTACCCATATGAGACAGCCATGTGAGATTTTTTTGTCTCACACTGCTGCAACTCATTTGATTGTGATGTCACATGTTCTATGATTTATGTTGTTACACGGTGAAGTAAAAATATTTTGCATTGTTATCTTTCAAATTTAATGTATATAGCTTTCCTGGTGGACAACCTTGGGTTTTATACTACACCATTTTCGGGTATGCTCTTTCTGCCGATCTAATTAGTTTTTGCATCGAAGTTCAAATGAAGATTTTGATAATTTAGGATTTTCTCAAAGCTCCTAAATTTATACATTAAACTGTAGGTAAAATGTGAGAAAAATAATCCTTCATTATTTACTTGTGTGGGATAGGGAAATTCCACCGAGGGGATAATATTCGAAGTCTAGGACGAGGCTTTGCCGAGTCCTAGACAGCGAATCTTGGTCCAGAGGTGGAATTTCCCTACCCCCACTCGTACTAATGAAGGATTCTATTAGTCTCCAGGTCCCCAAGCTCTTATATGGTTTATTGAATATTTGTGAATGCTATACTACCAAAAGCATACAGGTGGTAAGATCGGCGCATAAGGTATGAGCATGTGAATGGCATGTTGTTTCAAATAACCAGTCATGACAGTACCGCCAATATGCTTTTGAATATTTTTTAAGGTCAGAGGTGGTTAAAATAAGTTAAGTACCAATTAAGCTGAAATCTGTAGACATCAGCTTTATTCATGCGCATGTCTCATTGACAATGTTTTCATGGTCTTTGGTGATCAGGTCTTCCAACAGTCTGTTGGAATTCCCATGGGCACGAATTGTGCTCCTTTGTTAGCTGACCTGTTTCTATATTCATATGAAGCAGACTTTTTTCAAAAACTTCTACGCGAGAAGAAAAAATCTCTCGCTGTGGCCTTCAATTCGACATTTAGATATATCGATGACGTTTTGTCTATTAACAATAATAGCTTTCATTCATATGTCGATTTGATATATCTCTGTGAGCTTGAAATAAAGGACACCACAGAGTCGTCCACTACTGCTTCTTACTTAGATATTTTATTGAAAGTAGACATTAACGGCAAACTGACAACTCAACTGTATGACAAACGAGATGATTTGAGCTTCTCCATCGTCAACTTCCCATATTTATGTAGCAATATTCCATTATCACCTGCATATGGTGTTTATATATCTCAACTGATTCGATATGCAAGAGCTTGTTCTGCGTATAGTCAGTTTTTAAATCGAGGTAAGCTACTGACAAATAAGTCGATGGTACAGGAGTTTCAACAGTCTCGATTGAAGTCAGTATTTCGCAAATTCTATGGTCGTTATAACGATCTAGTTCGTCAATACAACCTTGCATTGGGTCAAATGCTGTCTGACGTGTTTCATACCAAATGTTAAGCCGTTTTTGGCACACTGATTTTGACTGCGGATAACTCTGTTCACCTGATCAGGATATAGGGCTCACGGCGGGTGTGATCGGTCAATAGGGGATGCTTACTCCTCCTAGGCACATGATCCCACCTTTGGTATGTCCAGGGCTCCGTGTTTGCCCAACTATCTAATTTGTATTGGCTTATAGGAGTTATGAGATTGATCACTGTTCGTTATTTCCACCTTGTATTTATTAGTTTTAGGAATTTCGAAGTAAATTCTCTCGGAGCAAGTTGGTTGATCAATTTGAAAACAATCGGGAGTGAGATAAAAAATTTAAACATTGGAGCTAGTTGGTGATCTAATTTGACCGATTTGACGGACATTAAATTTGGGGCGAGTTGGTATGGGAGGGGGAAGTTCTGCACTCGGTTCAATTTCCCAGAATGGAGTTCGAAGAGTGGAGATATGAAGAGGTAGCTGGCAAATGAAAAGGGGCATAGAGTCGGATCAAAGCACATGTAAGTTTGTTTTAGATTTACCTGTAACACTATGGGACGTAGAACAATTGGTAACATAAGCTAATCCTATTTTGAATCTTTTTTACGCATTTATTTCATGTAATCCTATTAACATATTCTAGTTCTAAGGGTGTGTTAAAATCTGTATGAAAAGCTAGAATCAATGACATATAATATTTCAGCGTCACATTTTAACGATGTTCAGCGAATATTCAACTAGTTAAATTTTACCAATAGAGTATTTATAAGATCGATCCTAGATAGGTATGAGCATTTCATGAAAATACACTGATCGGAAGATTTCGATATGGTAAGTTTTTTCATTTCATATGAATATAGAATATGGATGTTGGTGATGAAAGTTTGAGAGACAACGCAGGATTCTAATTTTTATGTAACTCTAGCGATTATTTACTTTAGCGTCAAAAATGATTTTGCATGACTGTTTCTTCCACATAGATGTTTATAATATGCACTGTACATTCGTCAGGACAGAGTACCGTTATGCTTTCTTTCTGTTGTGGGTCAGGTTCTTGATTGATTCGACTGTATCAATCTATCATTGAATTTGTTGGGTATAAAAGGAATTCGGGACAGACGAGGTTGTCCGAAAATTCCGTGGACTGGGTTTATAACTTAAAAAGTATCGAATTAATTTTATAAAAACTGCTATATACATGTCTATTACCATTTAAACCATTGATGACCAATTCCCAAAATTTCAACTCTGTACTTAATTTAGCATTTTTGAGAAAATTTATTATTTTACAAAAAAGGTTGTACTCGGCGGCGCAACCTGTGGCATCAAAATTTTCTCACGGTGTTTTGTATGTAAGTTTATCCTTCGAACATGAAATCCTTCTTCGTATTTCTTCATTTTTTAAAGCTGAGGTATCCCACGTGAACATACTCTATGCATGCCTAAATTATCCGATAGAATGTGGTCAACAGACGATTTGGTTATTTCTATTATTTCTTCAATCTCTCGTACAGTCCGACGTCTATCTTCCCGAATAGTGGCATCCAGTAATTTTACCCTTTTCTCGTCGATTTCCTTCGACCGACCTCTCTTTCCTGACATACTGTCTTCATATCCTTCAGAAAATGAATTTGTGCCATTTGAACACCAGGGAACGAGAAACATTTCTGTGCGATTTTGTCAATGTTAACTTCCTGTGAATCTCCGTTGAAGTAAAGCAGAGTTCCATGCAAAATTAAATGACTTCTCGGTGCGCCGCGTTTGCAACTGACCATTTCGCTGGATATTTGCACCTACTAACTGTCGAACGATAGTCCATAATTCATTTAAATATCACATCATGGTGAAATTTTATGGGTACATAAATGAGTATTTATACAAAACTCCTCCTTAAAATATACTCTCAGGAATGAAATGAATAATTTCGCGATTGTAATTCCCTTTCAATTCTTTTAACTCCCTATTTTTACATTGCGCCGCTCTATGTTTCTCTATGATGAAAAACTTCACTTTCTCTAATTTGTTGTCAATTAATATTGAAACGTTTTAGATCTTTTTATTGAAAATTGTATGGTCTTCATGATGAAAAATTTCTCGGTGACATTATCTAACTGTCCACGGAATTTTAAGACAACACTTGTATGTCCCACAATGTTTTGATTTCTATTTATGAGATGATATGTGATTAACTTTTATTATATCAAACTCTAAATTTCAATCCATCCTTAATGCCCATACAAGAACATCTTATTTATTCGGTGTTTTACTCGGCGATTTACCCTTACAGTGTAATGTAATCCACGAAAAATCGCCCATACTTTGTGTCTACAGTTGTAAAGTTTTCATATCAAACAAATGAAATATGCAATCTGATATATAATGATGATGTAACTGTAGGATATACAGTGGTTTGAACATTATTTTGCGTCATAAATTGTCATATACGAGAGGGCGTTCTAAATTTCAAAAACGTGTATCTGTTCATTCTGTTATAACATCCGGACAATGAAAGGTGAAGATAACGACCAGTGATCATTCTTATAATTCCTATTAGCAAAACAAAATAGAAAGTTGGGCAAACACGGACCCTTGGATATACCAGATGTGGGATTAGGTGCCTAGGAGGAATAAGCATCACCTGTAGACCGTTCACACCCGCCGCTATATCTTGATCAGGTACACGGAGTTATCCATAGTTAAAATCAGTGTTCTAAGAACGGTCTAACAATATAAAATACGTCAGGCAGCATTTAACCCAATGTTAGGTTGTATTGGCAAACTAGATGGTTATAACGACCATAGAATTTGCAAAATGCTGATTTTAAACGAGACTGTTCGAACCTCTGCAACATCAACTGATTTGTCAGTAGCCTGCTTCGATTTAAAAACTGACCATAAGCAGAACAAGCTCTTGCGTATCGAATCAGTTGAGAGATGTAAACATCATATGCAGGTGATAATGGAATATTTCTACATCAATATGGGAAGTTGACGATGGAGAAGCTATAATCATCCTGCTTGTAAAATATGTTCAAATCAAAAACCCCTCAAACTTTCTACAGGCAGCTTGCAATAATAATAACAATAATGAAAGGTGAAGATAACTAACAGCGATATTACCATATCAATGAATATTATAATAATATTATCTTTTCTATTTCCTTTAACGGTATTCAGTAAAATTAGGTTTAGAAAAATCGCCTTTTTGTATGGTGTCTATTTTCCTTTAAATATTTACATTTTTATTTCTTAAATATCACAATACTGCAGTGTTACAATTTTTTGACACCTACATGAATATTAATTATCTTTATCATGTCGTCGATCAAAGTGTCTCGCAATTATTTTAGAAGTACACACACTTTCATCGGGTTACATCTTCATTAGGAGTCATCTATGATATATCTAAGCACAAAAGTACCCGAAATTGAACATTATTTTTATTGCAAAATGAAATGCAATTCCCTTTAATTATTTGCATAAATTGATTAATGTAATCTGAAATTTTGTTCAGATATATTTCATATCAATAATAGCAAGTACATTTAAATTGGAAAGAATGATACTCAAGGTAATTGCACCCCTCTAGAATTATAGGTTCAATCTTATATTTATATTATAGTTGCTTCATCAAATAATATATCTTACTAACAAATGAAAATCATAAAATAAGTATATTGCGGTGTTCATAATTTTTCTTTATCAATTAGCACACATATACATGATATCAACGTCAGAAAATACGCAATTTCCGAGTTGCCCAAAGGTTCTTTCCCTTTATGGAACTCTTATGCACAGTGAGACGCAAAGCATACACTCGTGCACACGCGGTGGGTACAAACGTTTATCGTTGTCTTCATACATGTATATTGCCTAAAGGATGATTATCAGAAATCATGCAACCACCCAAACTGCTGGGACACACAATTTTTTGTAAGTTTATGAGTATTTGATGATAAAATACCTCAAACAAAAATCGATCATCACCATCTTTCGTTGATTAAAGTATCACTCGTGCAGAAAAGGAAATTAAAAAATAAATTCATATTTAATTTCATGGCCTAATTCGAACAAATTTTATTCTCTATATGGTCAGTTTAACGTATACCAACAGTTGATATAAACAAAATTTACGCTTTCCTAACTTATTCTTATTTACATAGATAGTCTATAATATATGTATACATCTTCTACCCACCCAAGCGTTCAACAGAATACTGAACATACCTTCATCACAGATTAGCTGATATTTCGGACCTTCCGTATTGCAATTTTCCTTAAACAGCATTATCAAGCTTTTACAAAAACGGGTTAAAACGATCTGACAGTATTCATAAGAATTTCATGAAAGTGTTTCTTTAAAAAATATAAAAAAGGTTTGTGAAAAATTAAGGAAATCTATGGCAAAATGGACTTGATAAAACATTTTAATGAAAACAGTTATTGCTCTTGGATTCAATATTTTGAAACATACAACTGATTATTCATACATGACTTACATTTTTGAAATATTTTATCGTTAACAAGAGTTTTTACAATTACTATATTGAATCATTGACTTTGCAAAATCGTATGACGTCACAGGAAGGTGGAACTACGTTAATTTTTCAATATAAAGAAGGGGCTGTATAATTGGTACGTCCTTAACTTTATGACAGCAATATTACTAGAGACCAGAAAAGGCATTGTTAATCCTGAATTTATGGGAGTTATGAGATTGATCATTGTTCGTTATCTTCGCCTTTCATTGGAATGAAGATCCACCCAAACCCACCCACCCAAACACTTGGTGTGACCGCATCCCTTATTGGATAAAATACTTTTTAAAAATTCAAACAATGTAGAACACTACATAAGAAAGTCCTAGACGTGCAAAGCTTTGAAATCATATTTTGATAACGTAACTATCAATAATTTGATGACTTCATGTGTTTTCCACCGAATCAGTCACAATCACAAGTAACATATTATATGCGATAGTGTTCACTTTCAGCATTTGTGACGTACATATATTAGAGTTAAATGTATCTGTCAATAATTACCATATGTGTCAAATCTGCACTGTAAAATTCAATACAAGAATACGTTAACATTTGGTGGGGGGGGGGGGGGGTATGAAAAGAGTGAACATATCAAAATCTTAAATCCAACAAAAAAATACGAAAATTTCGAACAGTGTAAACAGGGACCTCTGAACACCAGTTTTGTGATCATGTGCCAGGGAGGAGTAAGCATCTCCTGTTTACCGGCAACATCCGCCGTGCACTCTCTGGATTGAATAGGTAAACTAAGAAATCCATAGTCAAATCAGCAGGAAAGAACGGTCTAGCAATTGGTTTGAAACACTTAGAACAATATTCGACTCTACTTAAGGCTGTATTTACAAATGAAATAATTATATCCTGATCGACAATAGAATTAGCAAACTGCTGATGTTGAAACCCCTATAACATTAACTTATTTGTCAGTAGCCTGTCTCGGTTTAAAAATTCGTCAGACCCAAAACATGCCTTTCCGTATCTAATGAGCTGGAAGACATAAACATCCTAAGCAAGTGAATGCGGAGAAGCTGAAATTATCCTTTTTATTTATCTTACATGTGTCAAACTTTGAAATTGAAGGGCGATGTCATACGAAAAGCGCATATTAAGATTAAAAAGAAAACATAATTAATCCATTGTTGATTAAGTAATTCTAAAAGAGTGAAAGTAGCAGTTTGAAAAAAAATGTGTGACAATCAATTTAAAGCAAGCATTTCAGAATACCTTCGTTTTATAGACACTTTACGCAAAAACCTGTAATAGTTTCAAATAAGTAATTTTAAAAACACTATATCGGAATAACGAGTTAATTCTCCCGTTATCAAGAGATAACAATTAGCTATAACTAATTATGGCGTAAAGAATTGCTATAATGGAATACGTCGTAAAGAATTGCTATCACAGGATTTATCGTGAACAATTGCTATAGCGGGTTATGTCGTGAAGAATTGTTATAACGGATTTTGTCGTGAAGAATTGCTCTAACGGATCGTGTTGTGAAGAATTGTTATACGGGTTATATCATGAAGAATTCCTATTACAAAAAGCTGAAGTGTATTTTCCAAAAAAAAAAAGTGTACACACTATATTCATTGCACACACTATTCATCCACATAGGTATTAATTCAGCATATATCATTAAAATAGAAACTGTCAAAACATGGACAGAAACCAATTTCGTCTTAGCTCATGGTTAATAGAAAAGTCAATTGAAAAGAAAACGTAACCCATAGAAAGGATAAAGGAATAAATCAATTTCAGGAAAAACAACTATAATGATAACAACTTAGTAAAGTTTAGTCCAATTTCAAACTGATGCTATACAAGAGGATGACAGGTCCGGTTAACCCATCACATAGGGAATTAGAAATAATAATTCATAAATGATCAAGAGAAAAAAGGGTTTTAACCATCCGAAATCTTCATCTTGAAGCTTTTAAGGTAAGGGAGAAATATTTTTACATGTCATACCACTAGTATATCTAGTGGTATGGATATATTTACGCGATTCTTTTCCGGAATTCTCCGACTTTAAGCCTACCTTTTATTTCGCTGAGCATGGCGAATTTCAGCGTTATCAACCATAACAAAACTATATTTTAGGCTCGAAAATCTCTTTCAAAATATGTCCGTCAAATTTTTTTATTACTTACTTTTCATTGTAGGAACAAACGATTAAAACGGGGGGGGGGTGTACTTTATTGTGTTTTAGAGATGAATATCGTATCCATTCTTTTTAAAATTTCTTATTCAAAAAGCTCTATATATAGGCCTATATACACTGTAGTTAAAAAACCGTTTTAAATGTTCTAATATTTAAAATGATTTACATTTATATTTTTGGCTACAGAGACCATAAAAACTAATAAGCACCTTATCTATTTACACTGCGATGATGAAAATTTTAACAATGATAAAATATATTAGTAATAATAATAATAATGCTTTATGAAGAGAAGGCAGCCCTATTAATACAAGGCAATATTTTCCCCTGGGGCCTTCTGAAATACAAACAATAAGGCCTACACATAGCGATACGTACAACCAAAGATAAACATATAAATATAGATTCCGTGATTATATGCATTACAAAATTGTATTTACCACAAGTATGGATGCCATATTCATGGTATAGTATAGGTACATGTACATGTAATATACGAGGGGGGTAAAGGATGGGGGGGGGTTAACGAAAATGCAACCATATATTTTCAAATACATACACATGTATACAGAACATGTATTTAAAAATATCGACGGCGAATTATAAATGTTTGCATAATTCTTCTAAAAACAGAGACAGTCTAATTAAAATTAAACCTCTCACTTCGCTCGATAGACGGACATTCGCTTCGTGGAAGCGACGGTCCGTATATCGAGCGAAGTGAGAGGTTTGATTTTAATCAGAGTAAGAGACGGTGATAATTCTATATCTAATGGAACCTCATTAGATACATCTACGCCTGAGTATTGAAGAGCGTTTTTGAAATAAAATTGTTCGATGTTTTGGTAAACAAAGATTATAATTTAATTCGGGACGCATCGAATAGGAATCATGAGTTTGAAAAAAAAATCTTGTAGATTTTCAGAGCTCATACCATTAAAAGTTTTTTTTTTTACAATAGAATACACGTAATTACTTCACATTTAACCATCTTTAGTCTAACTCAAACAAGGATTTCGATGGCAATGGTCATGATTGATTTAAATACACGTTAGTTTTAGATAGTTTCTGATTATGATATTTCTATAATGTTATTGAAAAGAATTTTTGTATGTGTGTATCAACAAATTCTTTAAAATTATCAAAGGATTTTAATTAACAAGGTATATTAAACTATTTATTCTGTATAGGAATTAAGAAAACGTCATCAGACACGGATAGAAGACGCAACGTTAAATCTTGCACTCACAAAACATGACAACTTTTCTACTTCATATCACAATTCAAATACACCTTAATCGTAAATAGTGTTTGAATATGATATCTGTATGATGTTATTGAAAAGAATTTTGTTTGTGTGTGTTAATACCGTTTTAAAAATTATCCAAAGCAATTTAATTAACAAGGTATATTGAACTATTTTTTCTAAATAAGAATTGAGAAAACGTCATCTGACACAGGTTAAAGACGCAACGTTAAATCTTGCACTCGCAAAACATGCCAACTTTGTTACTTCATGTCACAAAAAATATACGTAATACATGGATATAATTACTATACATAGAAAGTACACACCCTATATAGTATTAGGGCATAAAATTACCAACTTCTGAAAGTAGGCCAAAATTGACCCTTATTGTACCTTCTCCTTACTATTCAACTTTATGACAAAGGCGACGATTTCACCTTCTCCATCGTTAACTTCCCATATTTGTATAGCAATATTCCATTATCACTTCTATATGGTGTTTATATCTCTCACCTGATTGGATACGCAAGAGCTTGTTCTCCTTATGGTCAGTTTTAAAATTAAGGCAGGCTCATGGCAAACAAGTTCGTGGTGCAAGAGTTTCAACAGTCTTGTTTAATGTCAACATTTCGCAAATTATATGGTCGTTTTAACGATCTGGTTTGTCAATACAACCTGTCTTTGGGTCAAATGCTGTCTGACGTGTTTCATACCGATTGCTATTCCGTTTTGGCACACTGAATTTGACTACAGAAAACTCCGCTTACCTGGTCAAGATATATGGCTCTTGGCGGGTGTGACCTGTCGACAGATGATGCTTACTCCTCCTGTGCACCTGATCCCACCTTTGATGCGTCCAGGGATCCGTGTTTGTTCAACTTTCTATTTTGTATTGCTTATATGAGTTATGAGATTGATCACTGTTGGTTATCTTCACCTTTCATGCATATGAATCGTATGTACATTATAACGCTTTCCTCGTTCTTAATCATCATATGTAGGATCAGAAAAACCCAATCAAAATTTCCACGTTTTTCAGTGAATGACATCTACTGGTTTATGAAATTTGAAATTGTTAGGTATAATGAAATGAGGTACTAAATTTAAATTCAAAATAACATTTTTTTTCACTTACAGAAAATATAAGAGGAGAGGTTTCTTACACAGAACCCCAAATACCATGTATTTAGTCATATTATCCGTTGTGTTTTCATTCCACACATCCTGTGTGTGCAGTGAATTAAACCTAACACGACTGATGAGCATATACATAAATTCTTGTGGGGAAGATGGCGTCTGTAAAGACTGGCCAGGATTAACAAATTACCGTAGAAATCCCATACAGACTCGATGTCCTCCATGCTCATGTGAAGATACATGCTTTCGTGACAAAACATGTTGTCCTGATAAATTTTTCGAAAGAAAAATAACAAGGTTCCGTTATCCACTTTCTCAAATGCAAATGTTACGAGAAAAATCCGTAAGTTTTCCAAGGTATCCTGTGATTGATTCATGTCCACCGTCTGCAAAGAAGTCCTACAAATCATTATGCATCAGGCCATCAGATGGAATTGAAGAACGGATTTTCGTGACATCTCTTGTCAGTAATTATACTTACTACAATATTTTCTGTGCATTATGCAATGGTGAAAACAAGTCCAACACCGTGGAGTGGGACATATACATTGACGGGTATTTTCATTTCATGTACTTTATAGAGTCCAGGAATGAGATGTTCACTTTCCTAAAACGGTTTGATAACTCTGTCATGTTTACTCCTCCAGAAAGACTTCACAGCATTATCTCTACAGCGCATGCCGAAAAGAAGACCTATTCTGAAATAAGTTGTCCCGATGACGAAGATCTTCAGATAGCGTGTTCCTCGTCCTATGTGAACGAATTCAGACTTTACAAGAACGTATTTTGCCTCTTATGCAAACTGAAGAGATTGAAAAAGTCTCATCATTTAATTAATTCATGTCAAACGTCAGTGACAGACACAATTCATAAATTTTGTGAAGTGAACCCTGCTTCGGAACTGACGTATCCCTATAGAAATTTCTATTGTTTCCTATGTAATATTCCAAACTATATATATCATGACAGTGGTCATAGCTATTCAGACGGTAACAACAAGAAATATTCTTTTCTTGACTTTTCAAGTAACGTATATGAAGACTTCCTCGGAATTAGAAATCGGGTAACCTTTCACGACATTGTATTCTACGATGAGATAATTCTTAATAAGATCTGGAAAGCAAGTGCTGAAAAGACTAAAGATTCTAATATCAATAAGCTAATCCAATACACACCAAACCAATTGAAATATATTCTGACTAAGATGGCGGCTGTCTATCCACATCGTATATGTAACCAGCAAGTTTTACCGACAATCATTCAAAGCAACGGCACTAGAAATTGTAACTGTTCCCTTCCATGTTTGTTCCGAGATCCCTGCTCCTGTTGTATGGATACTGCGTTACTGTACCCAGTGGACTGCATCAGTAACACAAGACGGGCATTCTCCAAGGATGGGAAAGAGAGGGAGCTGAAAATCCAAGTTGTAGGAATATGTTATGAAGAAATACATAGATCAAGAAACAGTAGGGAACGAGAAAATGTCAAGCATTTGTGTGAAGGTGAGTTAGATGAGTTCGACATTCCTGTTTTGTCCAATAACATTACATATAAAAACATCTTTTGTTTCCTTTGTAACACAAACTTTTTTATTGTGAATGGATCTCTGTTAACGGAACCGTACAAGATAGTGGATATTAAAATAAATTGTGAAGAGCAGTTCCTGTTTAATTTCTTGATGGATTTTCATCAAATGTTTGCATATGCTATACTAAACAAATGTGACATCAGATATGAAGCAGATTTCTTGGTTACATGTCATGATAATGCATCTGAGGCACTTGGAACAATATCAAAGTGCAAAGCATCGGACAGTCATTTCGATCCTTTTGAAAAGTGGGCATGTGAAAATACAAGTCGCCAATCGTTGATGCCAGTAGGTAACTATAAAAATGAATTTTGCCGACTGTGCAATCCATCTGAAATCACAAAACTACCTACCTATTTAAAAGAATGTAAAGAATCGGATACCCGGAATGTGAGATATAAGAATGCTTGCCTGTCCTTACCAAATGTGCAGCACCATCCTCTTGTTCACCCTTACAAAAACATATTTTGTTTATATTGTGCAAAGGAATATAATAAGATACCACACAACTCTTCAGAGAAATGCTTTCCAAACTTTATCAGGAAATCACCGCGTACATCAGATTTGATGAGACATTTATTTGCTCCATTGATGACATTTAAACCTTCTACATTCCAGCTGAAGTCAAAGGCAAGTTTTTTATCTGGTAGTAAGTTGTTTATCTGGTGTTAGACGTATCTAGATTTAATGAAATAACACTGCTAAATGGAAGAAATACCACACTAATGTAACTTAGCGTAAAGTATTTCCACCCTCCGGTGATGCCATAAGATTTTGCAAAGTCAATGATTTAATAAGATGTATACATGACAGGAACAAATTTTGTTGGAGTCTTTTTCAATATTTATTGTAAAAAAAATATCATTAACCATATGTCTTG
This sequence comes from Ostrea edulis, assembly GCF_947568905.1. NCBI lineage: Eukaryota > Metazoa > Mollusca > Bivalvia > Ostreida > Ostreidae > Ostrea > Ostrea edulis. The sequence goes on along the minus strand of NC_079169.1, from coordinate 48,167,182 downwards.
TTAAAAGTATCGTATCGTTTCAAAAGTATTAGTATTCAAATAGTTTAAACACTTGTAATGATTAAAACACAATAGGGTTCTATAGAGGTATTTAAGACTCTCTGTTTAGTCGGACCCATAGCATTGAATCTTTTTGTCCTTAAGGAGGTACGCTACACCAGAGAAATTTGATGTACATGAAAAATGGAGAATATGTACAACAATATTTTGAATTTGAAAATTTTCAAATTTACTTTATTTTGTCAAAAAATACAGTTTTAGTACAAGGTAATCTGAAAAAATAAAAAAAAAAACCTGCTGGACTCGAACCTGCGATCTACAGTTCAGCAGTCGGTATTTTAACCTACTGAGCTACTCGGCTAGGTATTTAAATGGAAAAAGAAAAGTCCAATACTGCTGATATCGATTTTTTCATCCATGTTTTTAAAGGAAGTCAGCCATTATGACGATGTAGAGTACTACCTTAACGGTATCCAACGATATAAAGCACTATAATCCAACAACAGTCAACATCCAAAGTGTCGGATCTAATAGTAGATACGAGCTCAAATAAAAAAAGGATATAAAAAACACTAAAACTGCTCAACGACACGAACAACAGTGAATTGTCAAATTTTCAGGAAAACCTGTCATTTCCTCAGGACGATAGAATATTTACATAGAAAAGAAAACTAAATAGAAAAGGAAACTAAAACTACTACTAAACTACAAAAGCTGATAACAAACAAAACGTCTACATATCAAAATTATTGAATGTAATATGTGGCAGTAGAAAAGTCTGTTCCCATCGAGCGTCAAGACAGATCTAAACTGAGTAGTCTTACACTGGATCAAGTCAAAAACAAAAAACAAGTTAACTAAACAGTATCCTTAAGCGGTATGTTAACTCGTCCTTAATGACGGCTTGTAATGAGTATTTCGTACTTGGAGGTGTAAAGCTGTATAACTAGTGTTGAACTGTGATGGAAAATAAAATATGTTTGATATATATATATATATTCCCCAGGACGAACGAAAAGGGTTACATGAGATGGCTTAAGATATATAAAAGACACTAGCACTAAAATTACACTAAATCTACAAATGTATATACACTGCAAATTACATGTTTCTTGGTTTTGACTTGGTAATCAATGTTTCGTTGAAAGCGAATGAGGACACTTCCTATTCCTCCATTGGGTTTATCCACAATGCGCGAAGTAGTAATGATATAGACCTAATTAATCTCAGGAGGGACGAGTTAACTCATTATATTAATCAGTGCAAACGTCAACTCGTACCCAGTGAGATTATCTCGTTACTGTGCACTTAAGAACAAATAAATTGAAATATGAAAAATGATGAATCAAAATATTTCATTAAAAATTCATAAAAGTCTTACCTGACCAAGATATAGGGCTCACGGCGGGTGTGAACGGTCGGCAAAGGATACTTACTCCTCGTAGGAACCTGATCCCACCTCTGGTATATCCAGGGGTCCGTGTTTGCCCAACATTCTATTTTGTATTTCTTATACGAGTTATGAGATTTATCATTGTTTGTTATCTTCACCTTTCAGTCTTGTTCATCGAAAAAATCTTTTTAGAAACGCTCATTTCCATGATATATTTTTCTATTTGCAGTCCACAGAAGATGGATGTTTTCCTGGTCGGATTATGGAAGATGAAATCTGCACACCAATTATTGCTTATCCACGCATGATTCCTTATGATTTGCATGTGTTATGCAGTCTTAAAATTTCAGCCTCAACAAATGATACAAAACGTATCTTGTCCAAGATTAAATCGTCCGTATTTGAAATTTTGAAAAATTCTACTTTCAATAGTGACGGGGAGATAATAGGGTTTTATATTTTACCTCGTCAACCCGTACGTACGCAAAATAGAAATGAATTTATTTATTCTGAGCTGCAAGTCTCTTTACATTACGTGTTACTGCATACCACACCCTTTAATAGAATGGAGGAAGAAACCAAACTATTGAAAATTCCTCAGATGTTAAAAATGAATCATACCACTGATGCACCAAACAAGATCTCGTTCTTAATAAACGGGATACGTTTCGCCAATTTAAGCAAAACACTAACATCGCCAAATATTATGATACTAGTAAATGAGCATGCTTCATTTCTCAAATATTACAAGCAGATGTTGCTACATTTGTACAATCCGTTGGCATGTAATGTTATAGTTAGCAAATTACTCACTTGTCGTCATCGTTTTATTGACAAGATGAACTATGATGTCGACAAAAAACATTACCGTATCATCATCAAAAGCTCTAATGAAGTATTTTATCTGGGTGAATACGTCATACACTTTGATGAAAAGGTAAGCGTTTGTGCTAAAATGCCCCTGAAGATTTCTTTAGAAACAGATTTGTCCGAGGCATTGGGTATACTGACAACAGTTTTAAATGGCATCAGTATCTTGTTTTTGTTTGTCTTATTCGCAATCTACATTTATATTCCCAATTTGCGCACACTTCCAGGAATGAATATGTTGAATTTAACATTTTGCCTTTTCTGCATGCAGATTACATACACAATAGCCAATGTTTTGCAGAAGGCAACCCTCTACTGCAAGGTAACTGGTATTTTGTTGCATTACTTCTGGTTGTGTTTGTGTTGTTCCATGTTTATATGCAGTTTGCACATGTTTAGAAGTTTCAGGAACTTCAGTAGCATAAGACATGGTCATGGGAACCATTCTAACAAAATTTTCCTTCGATATGCTATAATTTGCTATACCGTTCCATTCATTATAGTGCTCTTGAATGCTGTTTTGTCTTACTTCATAAACGGTAGTGTTGGGTACGGTGTTAGATTGTGTTTCGTTGACCACTATATACAAAAAATCGTCACCTTCATTGTTCCTCTTCTTTTGACATGTATTAACAACATTGTCATGTTCATTTGTACCATCCTTAACATGGATTTTAGCACAACTATTCAGAAATCCGAGGAGAATAGGTCTGAACTACTCATTTGCATAAAACTCTTTTGTTTGACCGGAGGGGTCTGGATACTGCAGGTCATTGACAGTATCTTGCATATTTCATTTTTCTCTTTTGTTACGACCATTCTGACATCTTCTCAAGGTGTCTTTATTTTCTTGAGTTTTGCTACGTCACGACAAATTCGTAAACATTTCAAAGATTAGACGTGGAATCGGCAGGAATCTGGGCGTACAATGTGTGAAAATGTCATCGATGATTTGTGAACATTTTTTCAAATTATTATTGATATATGTCCAAATATAACAACATGACGAATTGGACGGAAAACCCTCATAATTTTCATTCGTTTATAAGTGATTAATATAGTTGTTTCTGGGTTGTCTCTCCACAAATTTGAAATGTACACATATATATGGAGTATATTTTTCACCACAGAATTTCACAAATGACCCAGAGACAACAAAATATATACTTTTTTGATATTTTTTCAAGGGGAACAGTCCAAATATTCGAAACTTTCGTTTTGAATACTTCTCTAAACTTCAATTGTTGTTCTAATAATAAATGATGTCTTCAGTAAAAGTGTATATGCTTCTGGAATGAGATTATTTGAGGTTGGAATCCTACAGGGGGTACTTTTTAAACATTTTGTGAGGTATATACAGGCAAAACAGATTATTATATAAATTTCTTTCAATGTTTTTATTTTTTTAACGTTCTGACATTCATAAAAGTACACAATGGCGTGGGTGTTGTATATGCAAAAGGCGACTCAGAGGCAAGCTATTATTATCATATTACATGTATATTACACAGACATTTGTTTTCTGAGGCTACATGCATATGGACACCATTATTTTGTTATTATCGATAGTAGAACTACGTAATGGTATCATCGCATGAATATTTTAAATATAACCTATCTGATCGATTTATCCAACAGACCCTTTTAAAAAACATATCAGAAACATTTGTCGAGTCACTAGCCGTTCGAGGTTCTATTTTATGACTTCATACGATATAAGTTTATACTTTTTTCACACGTGAATGGATATTGAAGGAAACTTTTAATATATGTCTTGCTACGATATATCATGATGAAAGGTGAAGATAACGACCAGCGATCAATCTCATAACTACTATAAGCAATACAAAATAGAGAGTTAGGCAAAGATGATCCACTTGACATACTAGAAGTGGATCAGGTGCCTAGGAGGACTAAGCATCCCCTGTTGACCGGTCACACCCGCCATGAGCCATATGCATGTATTTAGATCAGGTAAACAAAGTTATCCATAGTCAAAATCAATGTTCCAAACACGGTCTAACAAATCGTATGAAAGACGTCAGACAGCATTTGACCCAATGGTAAGTTGTATTGGTAAAGTAGATCGTTATAACGACCATAGAATTTGCGAAATGCTGACTTCAAACGACACTGTTGAAAACCCTGCACCATCAACTTGTTTGTCAGTAGCCTGCCTATATTTAAATGTATGCATTTTAAGTTCATCATTTCCAAATAATACTTCGTATTTTTATAATGGTGATACTCAATCATAATCATGTTGGTGCTGATTGCTGTTATTTTCCTTGCAATAATAAAACATGTCTCTGATACACGATATTAAAATTATGGTAATAGAAATGCTACTGTTTACCAAAGACGTTCACGATTGGCAAAGACAGCAGTTTTTGCTTGACATGCTTTTATACGTGGTACATGTACATTTAACACAGAACGACTTGTTATTGTCCTCGAACCAAAGTTTACTAAAATGCCTCCGAATATATGTATAGTCGCTTGGGGTAAACAAAAACTTGAATCCACAACTTGAGAAAATTTGCAATTGGGTATGATTTTGCATGCCCTGTCACTCTTGAAAACAATTCAATTAAATCAATTTCCTGTAAATTCCCATAAAAACCTATACCCTCGAGCCCCCTGAATTTAACACACTTGAATCTGAACTACCTGAAGACACTTGCATATCACTATGACTAATCATGGAGTTGATGTCGTTGAGATAAAGATTATAAAGATATTTCTTTATAAATTCCCAGGTAAAACATCAATTCCTTATTGTGACCCACCCTATTCAGGGAAACATCATTTGAAAATACTTAGGAATGTTTGTAATTAACATGATTAATCATGGTCCTGTTGTTCTTGAAAAGAATATTTTAAGATATTTCTTCTTACAGATATCGGTATGTAAAACTTTGATCACCTCTTTGACCACACCCTACCACTGTGGGTAAAGCTTTGAACAAACTGGACTATAATCTCTGCTAGGAAGCTTTCATGTAGATTTAAACTTTTCTGGCCCAGTGGTTCTTCAAAACAAGATTTTTAAAAATGTTTCCTATATATCTCCATGTAAAACTTTCACTCCTATCCTGTACGGTTAAACCATTGTCTTTGTAATATATTAACACCACTTTGATATCTGCATGTTCATTGCAATGCATTTGAGTTCTCAATGTCTATCATTACACCTATCTATCATTGTATATCATTTAGTCAATATTCACTTTGGGTGCTGCTATGATTTTTGTCATCTTGTATATCAATTAATAAAGCCATGACAGAAACTGCCAATCGTTGTTAATTCATTTTGTCGACATATTATATTTAAAATAGAAAAGAAGAATTAAATGAAATGGAAGAAATCGGGTTTTGTAAGTATAGATTCAAATAGAAAACTCACTTCAGGACAGAATTAGTGAAAATTTGTAAATCTATTTTCATTAAATTACCATCTAAGTGGATTGAGAAAGATAAAAATGATCGACGCTTCACGACGAAACATTAAAAGGTGTTTTCATGAGATGATGATCTACATGCGAATGGATTAAATGAAAAGTTGAACATACACGGGTTAAGGTGCTTTGATAAGATCACGATCTCAGTGGATTAAGAAAGGTGTTGTATAATCAAAGATTACGAACTCAGTGGATTAAGGTGGAATGATATACAGGAAAATGTGTTTTATATGTAGAAAACCACGAACTCGGTGGATTAAGAATGGTGAGCAATGGTTTACGCTTCGAGACGACGCAGGTAATTTAAGTGTTTTTATAAGATCACGATCCAAGTTGATTAAGGAAGGTTAAAACCGTTGATAATTTCGTTTTATATATAAAAAAAAAATACCAGAATGAAAGGAACATAAAATGTATTCCATTGCCCAAATAGAAATGAAATTATGTTAGAAATGTGTGATTTTAAAAAGATTAAACTTCTTGGATAACACACCCGACGCCAATACATTATACATCGCTATCTAATGTCCAAAGATTTAGATAACGTACGAACCAATGGCGACTGACTTCGTCGATGAATTTACATCCCTTAAGGAATGTATAGTAGATGGGATGAATTTGAAAACAAACGAATCTCCCGGACTGGATTGACTAGCAAATGCTTTTACCAATATTATTGCATTACGTAAAATATCTGTTTTACAACGTCCAACAATTAGCTATTAACTCACTTATCTTAAAAAAAATATCTCAAATAAATTCAAAGAACTATAGACCTATTAGCCTTACAAATGCAGACTATATAATAATTGAATTTAGATCTGCTAGGAGGCTTCAGAAAGTAACTGATAAATGAATATCAATCCCCTTAGCAAGAGTGTTACATTAGAGAAAATGCCAGGATTATTTTAAATATATTCAAATACTGTCCAGAAACCAATGCTGCTCTTCCGAGATTTCGAAAAGACTTCTGATTTCATAGAATGAAACTTAAGTTTACAACGCCGTAAATATATTAACTCGTAAAATCGTGCATGTGTAGGTGGTATGAATATGTCGATGCCCTTTTTAGGCATATAAGTAATTTTTATTGAATCTTGGCACTGTGTACAATACAAAATAAATATAGCATGAGCTCTATAGAGCTCTTAAACCAACTATTACAAACAAAATGAAATGCTAGATATCGTAAAGGTACGCATGCGGACCATACATACATATTTACCCACATATACTATATAAATAAACATTTTCAAAAGTTTAGAACTAAATACAAATCAACAAAAGCATTTACCCATAATATATAAGCGCTAAATTTAAACCACAACAGTAAGAATATTTACATTGGTAGAAGTTCTATAGCTGTTATAACTAAAACAAAATAAGGGAGAAAATAATATTAAAATGAAATATAAATAGCAGAGGACAATCCATACCACCATTACATGTATGATAAAAAAACGAAAACAAAATAAAAGAGCATTTTCTAAAGGCAAACAATAATTAAGTTACAGAGCATGCAAAAAGATTTAGAAGGAAAAAAAAAGAAAAATACCTTTCAAAAGAAAACTGGCAGCAATACAGATGAAAGGATGTACAATTTATATAAACAAAGAAACAAGCTAAAAACAATTAATTGAGAATGATACATTCATAGCAGGTTACTGATCAACAAATTGATGGTACAGGAGTTCCAAAAGTCTAGTTTAAAGTCAGCATTTAACAAATTATATGGTCGTTATAACCATCTAGTTTGCCAATACAACATATCATTGGGACAAATGCTGTCTGACGTCTTCCATACCGGTAGATTGTTTGGCCGTTCTTGGCACACTAATTTTGATTACGGATAACTCCGTTTGCCTGATCAAGATATATTTTTAAGCTTACTCCTCCTAGGCACCTGATCCCACCTCCGGTATATCCAGGGGTCCGTGTTTGCCAAACTCTCTAGTTTGTATTGCTTATAGGAGTTATGAGATTGATCATTGTTCGTTATTTTCACCTTTCATTCATTCATCCATGCACCTACACACGGTGTCCTTGTAGTTCTTGGCCTTGGTAGTTCGAAGACGTTTGGTATCTGAAATTGTATTTAGCTGAACCAAGTCTAGCAGAAACGGAGGCCTTTGCTTGTTTACAATTTTAAAAGACTTCAAGGGTCACTGCTCTCACACGCCTGTTTTTCAGTGAAGGAAGATTTGATTTATCTTAGGCCAATTAAACTTAATTGGTAGATTATCATCCAGGGTCACCAAACTGTATGGGGCGGGTGGGAGGATTTTATTTTTTTAATTTTCATTAGAAAAATATTAATCACAAACGAGTTTCTGTCAACAGACGTGCATTATTTTATGCCAGATGGATATCAATCTATGCTTATTTCACAAACGAATTCCAGGTTAAGCTTTAATTTCAAACACAGAAAGATACCAAATGTCTTCAAGATATGAAGAACATGGATCCCTTCCTTTTATTTAAGCCAATAAGAACGTGAGATATTAAGAAAACCATATCATGCATATTATCTATTTTCTTCTCGTCGGGGTTATTGCTGTACCGGAAATATGACCAAGAAGTGTAAATACCGGAGTCGGACATGAAATTTTCCGGAAATCAAAAGTTCCGCAAAATAACAAGGTCCGGGCGGGCCGATTTTTGAGGGGCGGGCGGGGATGATAATCTATCAATTAAGTTGAATTGACCTACGAGTTGGTTATAAGTACGAATATGGTCTTCACATATAAATCAGAGAGCTTGCTCTTGAGTTTAAAAAATATATATATACATAATTTTGTTCACTACAAAAGTGCCATACCAGAGGATAGTAACTAAAGATTGATATAAAAGAATGGTAAATGGTGAGTTTACCCAACCTACAAAGATATTTCCCTATCCTATATATAATTAGTACATTTAATTGACGTGTTGCTTTCTTACAAATATTTGAAATGTGGGAATTAAAATTCAGACAAATAAATAGTACAAATGTAACACCAAGCAGCTTAACTACTTCCTCACAGGGTAGAGCTGTACCATCTGAGTTAAAGGTTATGCTTTTATCATATGTCTTTCTACCAGAGAGAATGCTTGAAAATGTACTGGATTAGCCTACATTTTGTCTGCTGAAAACCAGTCCATGAGAATACCATTTCCCATTGAAGTATATTAACAGCATGGTCTAAAACAGAATGGGATAGGGTGTTGTCATCCGCATAGTTGTACATATACGAGTCATTAACATAACAAAATAAAACATTTAATTGTTGAATATCTTAAACATTACTTGTTTGAGTATAAAACCCTGCAGTACCCCTTTGAAAATGTCAAGAAAGGAATTTATATTTCTTCGAATTTTGACACACTGTTTTCTACAAGATATGTAGCTTTGTAGGAGATCTACGGTATGTGGAGATAGATCATACGATTTTAGCTTAAGCAGAATAGGGTTGTGAGGGAGACAGTCAAAGGCCTTGGATAAGCCCATTGGGATGTCAGCAGCATACTTATCTTAGTGAAGTATATCTGTACTGAATCTGGAATTAAAAACCTTAAAAAAATGTGTAACTGATAATTACCACGTCACCTCATTTTTCTTCGTACTTTGTAAGTGATCCTCATCCAGACCGAAAGCCTGAATTTCCTCATCTATTATCATGCACCTATTACGTAGCACCATAAAGACTGAATACAGCACCATGAGTAGTCATACAAGCATCCAAAGGTAGTCCAGATTAAAGTTTCTTTAAATCATGAACTCCTGGGGTAGAATGGGGCCACAATAAAGAATCAAAGTTTTATACAGGAATTAATACAGAGACATCTTTTAAATTCTTCATTTCAAGAATAGCAGGACCATCATTAGTCATATTGATAAGCAAGGATCTTCAGATAGTGCAAATTCAAGTTGATTCGACTCATGGCCCTGGAGGTAGAGTAAAGTCGCAATAGGAGAACAAAACTTTATATGGGAATATACAGAAAATCCGTTAAAACTACACTGTAATTCTTTTCAAGAATAGCAGGGTTCCACAGTTGTGTAGATTCAATTTCTTATGTCCCCGTGACTACATTTAGAGGACATATTGTTTTTGACTTGTCTGTTCTATAAAAACTTTAACCTTGCTCATAACATTTGAATGGTAATAGCCTAGGGCTCTAATATTTCATATGTGCATTAAAAACCGCTTTTTAATACAGATATTTCGAGATATGCACGATTTATATACCTTTTGAAAACTCCACCCTCTTAAAATGAAACAATCCCTGAATGCTGCTCGAAAATTAACCTGCCTTTAGTCAGGGAGCCAGGGAACCAGGTTAAGAATAGTGTTGAACCTAAATGTGTAGTGTGCGCCCTCCAGTAGCAGTTTCATTTACAATTGTTTTGTCAACTCGTACCAATATTAAAAATGGATAGATATCTCATCCCAACTGATGTTAACTGGCTAGAACGGAAAATTTCCTTCAGAACTACATGTAGGTGCCAGCTTTTATGTATATTGGCGTCATATTTAAATCTTTAGTGACGATATATTACGCCCACCTCATCGAATATACATGTCACACTTACATCTACGGGTTCGCATAAAATATCTAAGATCAAAATGATATATCCTATTGTGACGACATATTATTCGGTGATATTCAATTAATCATTTATCCCTTTAAGATAAATACAGTTATTGAGAATGACTATTTTGACGTACTTGTATATTCCGCAGTTCAATTCAATTTAGAGAAGGGGTAGATGCCTCTCCAATGCATATAAAAACTACCTCAGACCTGAGATGGCTACATTTTAGATGCAAATACTGTAAATGTATTACATTTGGCTGTGTATTCTATTTAGCGCCTTTGGCGGAACGCAGCTTCCGCTAAATCAAGTACATCGCTAAATGCCATCCGTAAATCTAGATGTTTAAAGTAATTCAGGAATGCGCTAAATCAAATCTACGCTAACTTGTTGAAAAAACGATTTCCGCCAAACATCGTACACGTCAAATATAATACGTTTACAGTAATAATATCGCGATAGTGAACTTTGATACACAAGTTGTCAACCAAATGAATGGGATTGAAATAATTCTATTAGAAACGTGTTTTGTTTTTTTTTGTTTTTGTTTTTTTTTTGGTTTTGTTTTTCAGTACAAAAATCTTAAACATATTTTTTTATTATACGTATAATAATACATGCGATATGAAATAATTTGTAATGCACCATCACTTTTTCACGCTTATATAAATTCTTTTTTTTTTTATAATTTTTTATTTTTGTACACATACCGGTATATCAGATATACAATAATATTATATCCAGAGAAGAAGGGAAAAAAAAACAAAGTATATGAGCTGAAGGTATGTGTGGTTTGAGAAAGAAAGAAGAAGAGGAAGAGAGAGAAGTTAAGAAAACAGAAGGTTCCATCGATTCCATTGGACATCAAACTTTTCCTTTTTACCATTTTTATACGAAATAAATTTTTGAGTTTCATAAAAAAAATTCATTTGTGAAATTGCAGCACGCACACTCAAGGACTTCTCAGTGCATCTTGCTGTGTACACATAGTATTTAAGCCATAAGACAATAGTGTTTTGTATCAGACTATTATTTTCAATAAAACCAAGAATAAAAGATTTTTTTGTAATAGCTATCTGTAAATCAGTCTTATCTTCTAAAAAATGCTCAAATTCTGCTAGGAATAATTGTAAAAAATCACATTCCCACAGAATATGTTCTATTGTTTCCTCTTCAGAATGACAATGATTGCAGTACTTTGAGTCAATTTTTTTGATTTTGAATAAAAAAGAGTTTGTAGCTAAGATTCGGTTTATAATTCTGTATTGAAACCATTGTATTTTGCTATCTTTTGTCACTCTGAAGGGTATTTTATGAATTATTTTCCATTCTTTAGTGTCAACTTCCAAAAGCTCACTCCATTTTGTTTTGCCTGATGTGATTGAGGTATTTTGATTTATAATTTCATAAAAAAGTTTTGATTTGTTGCATTTCAACACTGTATATATATTTGACATAATCAATGAAACGTTTTTCAATTTTCATGTGTTCATTGTAAATTATGTTGTGTGTTGTTCATATTGAATGTGGATTGTGGGATCATCACTTATTAATCTTAAGAGCAGAACAATATGCATTGCATTCACCTGAATTTGGTAAAGACCTTGTTTTACCTGGCATATCAGTGTCATGGAAGGAAATATCGGGATTGAGTTTTGACACTTTTCACAGGTTTGTTTTTGAATGTACAAATGTTCATGATACATGTAATCAATAGGTAGAGTTTGGCTATGCCGATGACTTGCATTGTCTGATCACATATATTATCTAGAGTTTATTGGCGTCAAGCCATATCAACTATTGCTGCAAAGAAATGTAGGTGTAGGATTAATAATCCTAGTTGTGTTTTAAAGAAAGGTGGCGCTTCCATTAAAGATCAGGACATAAATGTCGAGCGAAGTAAACTATTTCTGAATGATGGAGTTCATTTGTCTCCCTTGAGCAATAACGTTTTTCTGTAAACAATGCAGGCTCTTCTAAGGCTCTTCTAAGGCATATTAGTCGAGGTAATAGTTTACTTCATCCAAATACGTGATAAATGAACATGAGTGGGAAGTGTTGTGGCATTATGATTACACATTTATTTCTTGATCACTATTTGTGAATGATATGCTAATTTGTCAGCTGATGGTCAAAATTCAGACGCTGTGTTGACCGTTAGATCTCACGCGTTAAATCCAATTGGCGCAATTTTGACAGAAACCCATTAGCTGAGGGATACTGTTTTCTCACATTATCACCAATGTGAGATCGACTTTACCCATATGAGACAGCCATGTGAGATTTTTTTGTCTCACACTGCTGCAACTCATTTGATTGTGATGTCACATGTTCTATGATTTATGTTGTTACACGGTGAAGTAAAAATATTTTGCATTGTTATCTTTCAAATTTAATGTATATAGCTTTCCTGGTGGACAACCTTGGGTTTTATACTACACCATTTTCGGGTATGCTCTTTCTGCCGATCTAATTAGTTTTTGCATCGAAGTTCAAATGAAGATTTTGATAATTTAGGATTTTCTCAAAGCTCCTAAATTTATACATTAAACTGTAGGTAAAATGTGAGAAAAATAATCCTTCATTATTTACTTGTGTGGGATAGGGAAATTCCACCGAGGGGATAATATTCGAAGTCTAGGACGAGGCTTTGCCGAGTCCTAGACAGCGAATCTTGGTCCAGAGGTGGAATTTCCCTACCCCCACTCGTACTAATGAAGGATTCTATTAGTCTCCAGGTCCCCAAGCTCTTATATGGTTTATTGAATATTTGTGAATGCTATACTACCAAAAGCATACAGGTGGTAAGATCGGCGCATAAGGTATGAGCATGTGAATGGCATGTTGTTTCAAATAACCAGTCATGACAGTACCGCCAATATGCTTTTGAATATTTTTTAAGGTCAGAGGTGGTTAAAATAAGTTAAGTACCAATTAAGCTGAAATCTGTAGACATCAGCTTTATTCATGCGCATGTCTCATTGACAATGTTTTCATGGTCTTTGGTGATCAGGTCTTCCAACAGTCTGTTGGAATTCCCATGGGCACGAATTGTGCTCCTTTGTTAGCTGACCTGTTTCTATATTCATATGAAGCAGACTTTTTTCAAAAACTTCTACGCGAGAAGAAAAAATCTCTCGCTGTGGCCTTCAATTCGACATTTAGATATATCGATGACGTTTTGTCTATTAACAATAATAGCTTTCATTCATATGTCGATTTGATATATCTCTGTGAGCTTGAAATAAAGGACACCACAGAGTCGTCCACTACTGCTTCTTACTTAGATATTTTATTGAAAGTAGACATTAACGGCAAACTGACAACTCAACTGTATGACAAACGAGATGATTTGAGCTTCTCCATCGTCAAATTCCCATATTTATGTAGCAATATTCCATTATCACCTGCATATGGTGTTTATATATCTCAACTGATTCGATATGCAAGAGCTTGTTCTGCGTATAGTCAGTTTTTAAATCGAGGTAAGCTACTGACAAATAAGTCGATGGTACAGGAGTTTCAACAGTCTCGATTGAAGTCAGTATTTCGCAAATTCTATGGTCGTTATAACGATCTAGTTCGTCAATACAACCTTGCATTGGGTCAAATGCTGTCTGACGTGTTTCATACCAAATGTTAAGCCGTTTTTGGCACACTGATTTTGACTGCGGATAACTCTGTTCACCTGATCAGGATATAGGGCTCACGGCGGGTGTGATCGGTCAATAGGGGATGCTTACTCCTCCTAGGCACATGATCCCACCTTTGGTATGTCCAGGGCTCCGTGTTTGCCCAACTATCTAATTTGTATTGGCTTATAGGAGTTATGAGATTGATCACTGTTCGTTATTTCCACCTTGTATTTATTAGTTTTAGGAATTTCGAAGTAAATTCTCTCGGAGCAAGTTGGTTGATCAATTTGAAAACAATCGGGAGTGAGATAAAAAATTTAAACATTGGAGCTAGTTGGTGATCTAATTTGACCGATTTGACGGACATTAAATTTGGGGCGAGTTGGTATGGGAGGGGGAAGTTCTGCACTCGGTTCAATTTCCCAGAATGGAGTTCGAAGAGTGGAGATATGAAGAGGTAGCTGGCAAATGAAAAGGGGCATAGAGTCGGATCAAAGCACATGTAAGTTTGTTTTAGATTTACTTGTAACACTATGGGACGTAGAACAATTGGTAACATAAGCTAATCCTATTTTGAATCTTTTTTACGCATTTATTTCATGTAATCCTATTAACATATTCTAGTTCTAAGGGTGTGTTAAAATCTGTATGAAAAGCTAGAATCAATGACATATAATATTTCAGCGTCACATTTTAACGATGTTCAGCGAATATTCAACTAGTTAAATTTTACCAATAGAGTATTTATAAGCATTTCATGAAAATACACTGATCGGAAGATTTCGATATGGTAAGTTTTTTCATTTCATATGAATATAGAATATGGATGTTGGTGATGAAAGTTTGAGAGACAACGCAGGATTCTAATTTTTATGTAACTCTAGCGATTATTTACTTTAGCGTCAAAAATGATTTTGCATGACTGTTTCTTCCACATAGATGTTTATAATATGCACTGTACATTCGTCAGGACAGAGTACCGTTATGCTTTCTTTCTGTTGTGGGTCAGGTTCTTGATTGATTCGACTGTATCAATCTATCATTGAATTTGTTGGGTATAAAAGGAATTCGGGACAGACGAGGTTGTCCGAAAATTCCGTGGACTGGGTTTATAACTTAAAAAGTATCGAATTAATTTTATAAAAACTGCTATATACATGTCTATTACCATTTAAACCATTGATGACCAATTCCCAAAATTTCAACTCTGTACTTAATTTAGCATTTTTGAGAAAATTTATTATTTTACAAAAAAGGTTGTACTCGGCGGCGCAACCTGTGGCATCAAAATTTTCTCACGGTGTTTTGTATGTAAGTTTATCCTTCGAACATGAAATCCTTCTTCGTATTTCTTCATTTTTTAAAGCTGAGGTATCCCACGTGAACATACTCTATGCATGCCTAAATTATCCGATAGAATGTGGTCAACAGACGATTTGGTTATTTCTATTATTTCTTCAATCTCTCGTACAGTCCGACGTCTATCTTCCCGAATAGTGGCATCCAGTAATTTTACCCTTTTCTCGTCGATTTCCTTCGACCGACCTCTCTTTCCTGACATACTGTCTTCATATCCTTCAGAAAATGAATTTGTGCCATTTGAACACCAGGGAACGAGAAACATTTCTGTGCGATTTTGTCAATGTTAACTTCCTGTGAATCTCCGTTGAAGTAAAGCAGAGTTCCATGCAAAATTAAATGACTTCTCGGTGCGCCGCGTTTGCAACTGACCATTTCGCTGGATATTTGCACCTACTAACTGTCGAACGATAGTCCATAATTCATTTAAATATCACATCATGGTGAAATTTTATGGGTACATAAATGAGTATTTATACAAAACTCCTCCTTAAAATATACTCTCAGGAATGAAATGAATAATTTCGCGATTGTAATTCCCTTTCAATTCTTTTAACTCCCTATTTTTACATTGCGCCGCTCTATGTTTCTCTATGATGAAAAACTTCACTTTCTCTAATTTGTTGTCAATTAATATTGAAACGTTTTAGATCTTTTTATTGAAAATTGTATGGTCTTCATGATGAAAAATTTCTCGGTGACATTATCTAACTGTCCACGGAATTTTAAGACAACACTTGTATGTCCCACAATGTTTTGATTTCTATTTATGAGATGATATGTGATTAACTTTTATTATATCAAACTCTAAATTTCAATCCATGCCCATACAAGAACATCTTATTTATTCGGTGTTTTACTCGGCGATTTACCCTTACAGTGTAATGTAATCCACGAAAAATCGCCCATACTTTGTGTCTACAGTTGTAAAGTTTTCATATCAAACAAATGAAATATGCAATCTGATATATAATGATGATGTAACTGTAGGATATACAGTGGTTTGAACATTATTTTGCGTCATAAATTGTCATATACGAGAGGGCGTTCTAAATTTCAAAAACGTGTATCTGTTCATTCTGTTATAACATCCGGACAATGAAAGGTGAAGATAACGACCAGTGATCATTCTTATAATTCCTATTAGCAAAACAAAATAGAAAGTTGGGCAAACACGGACCCTTGGATATACCAGATGTGGGATTAGGTGCCTAGGAGGAATAAGCATCACATGTAGACCGTTCACACCCGCCGCTATATCTTGATCAGGTACACGGAGTTATCCATAGTTAAAATCAGTGTTCTAAGAACGGTCTAACAATATAAAATACGTCAGGCAGCATTTAACCCAATGTTAGGTTGTATTGGCAAACTAGATGGTTATAACGACCATAGAATTTGCAAAATGCTGATTTTAAACGAGACTGTTCGAACCTCTGCAACATCAACTGATTTGTCAGTAGCCTGCTTCGATTTAAAAACTGACCATAAGCAGAACAAGCTCTTGCGTATCGAATCAGTTGAGAGATGTAAACATCATATGCAGGTGATAATGGAATATTTCTACATCAATATGGGAAGTTGACGATGGAGAAGCTATAATCATCCTGCTTGTAAAATATGTTCAAATCAAAAACCCCTCAAACTTTCTACAGGCAGCTTGCAATAATAATAACAATAATGAAAGGTGAAGATAACTAACAGCGATATTACCATATCAATGAATATTATAATAATATTATCTTTTCTATTTCCTTTAACGGTATTCAGTAAAATTAGGTTTAGAAAAATCGCCTTTTTGTATGGTGTCTATTTTCCTTTAAATATTTACATTTTTATTTCTTAAATATCACAATACTGCAGTGTTACAATTTTTTGACACCTACATGAATATTAATTATCTTTATCATGTCGTCGATCAAAGTGTCTCGCAATTATTTTAGAAGTACACACACTTTCATCGGGTTACATCTTCATTAGGAGTCATCTATGATATATCTAAGCACAAAAGTACCCGAAATTGAACATTATTTTTATTGCAAAATGAAATGCAATTCCCTTTAATTATTTGCATAAATTGATTAATGTAATCTGAAATTTTGTTCAGATATATTTCATATCAATAATAGCAAGTACATTTAAATTGGAAAGAATGATACTCAAGGTAATTGCACCCCTCTAGAATTATAGGTTCAATCTTATATTTATATTATAGTTGCTTCATCAAATAATATATCTTACTAACAAATGAAAATCATAAAATAAGTATATTGCGGTGTTCATAATTTTTCTTTATCAATTAGCACACATATACATGATATCAACGTCAGAAAATACGCAATTTCCGAGTTGCCCAAAGGTTCTTTCCCTTTATGGAACTCTTATGCACAGTGAGACGCAAAGCATACACTCGTGCACACGCGGTGGGTACAAACGTTTATCGTTGTCTTCATACATGTATATTGCCTAAAGGATGATTATCAGAAATCATGCAACCACCCAAACTGCTGGGACACACAATTTTTTGTAAGTTTATGAGTATTTGATGATAAAATACCTCAAACAAAAATCGATCATCACCATCTTTCGTTGATTAAAGTATCACTCGTGCAGAAAAGGAAATTAAAAAATAAATTCATATTTAATTTCATGGCCTAATTCGAACAAATTTTATTCTCTATATGGTCAGTTTAACGTATACCAACAGTTGATATAAACAAAATTTACGCTTTCCTAACTTATTCTTATTTACATAGATAGTCTATAATATATGTATACATCTTCTACCCACCCAAGCGTTCAACAGAATACTGAACATACCTTCATCACAGATTAGCTGATATTTCGGACCTTCCGTATTGCAATTTTCCTTAAACAGCATTATCAAGCTTTTACAAAAACGGGTTAAAACGATCTGACAGTATTCATAAGAATTTCATGAAAGTGTTTCTTTAAAAAATATAAAAAAGGTTTGTGAAAAATTAAGGAAATCTATGGCAAAATGGACTTGATAAAACATTTTAATGAAAACAGTTATTGCTCTTGGATTCAATATTTTGAAACATACAACTGATTATTCATACATGACTTACATTTTTGAAATATTTTATCGTTAACAAGAGTTTTTACAATTACTATATTGAATCATTGACTTTGCAAAATCGTATGACGTCACAGGAAGGTGGAACTACGTTAATTTTTCAATATAAAGAAGGGGCTGTATAATTGGTACGTCCTTAACTCTATGACAGCAATATTACTAGAGACCAGAAAAGGCATTGTTAATCCTGAATTTATGGGAGTTATGAGATTGATCATTGTTCGTTATCTTCGCCTTTCATTGGAATGAAGATCCACCCAAACCCACCCACCCAAACACTTGGTGTGACCGCATCCCTTATTGGATAAAATACTTTTTAAAAATTCAAACAATGTAGAACACTACATAAGAAAGTCCTAGACGTGCAAAGCTTTGAAATCATATTTTGATAACGTAACTATCAATAATTTGATGACTTCATGTGTTTTCCACCGAATCAGTCACAATCACAAGTAACATATTATATGCGATAGTGTTCACTTTCAGCATTTGTGACGTACATATATTAGAGTTAAATGTATCTGTCAATAATTACCATATGTGTCAAATCTGCACTGTAAAATTCAATACAAGAATACGTTAACATTTGGTGGGGGGGGGGGGGGGGGGGGGGTATGAAAAGAGTGAACATATCAAAATCTTAAATCCAACAAAAAAATACGAAAATTTCGAACAGTGTAAACAGGGACCTCTGAACACCAGTTTTGTGATCATGTGCCAGGGAGGAGTAAGCATCTCCTGTTTACCGGCAACATCCGCCGTGCACTCTCTGGATTGAATAGGTAAACTAAGAAATCCATAGTCAAATCAGCAGGAAAGAACGGTCTAGCAATTGGTTTGAAACACTTAGAACAATATTCGACTCTACTTAAGGCTGTATTTACAAATGAAATAATTATATCCTGATCGACAATAGAATTAGCAAACTGCTGATGTTGAAACCCCTATAACATTAACTTATTTGTCAGTAGCCTGTCTCGGTTTAAAAATTCGTCAGACCCAAAACATGCCTTTCCGTATCTAATGAGCTGGAAGACATAAACATCCTAAGCAAGTGAATGCGGAGAAGCTGAAATTATCCTTTTTATTTATCTTACATGTGTCAAACTTTGAAATTGAAGGGCGATGTCATACGAAAAGCGCATATTAAGATTAAAAAGAAAACATAATTAATCCATTGTTGATTAAGTAATTCTAAAAGAGTGAAAGTAGCAGTTTGAAAAAAAATGTGTGACAATCAATTTAAAGCAAGCATTTCAGAATACCTTCGTTTTATAGACACTTTACGCAAAAACCTGTAATAGTTTCAAATAAGTAATTTTAAAAACACTATATCGGAATAACGAGTTAATTCTCCCGTTATCAAGAGATAACAATTAGCTATAACTAATTATGGCGTAAAGAATTGCTATAATGGAATACGTCGTAAAGAATTGCTATCACAGGATTTATCGTGAACAATTGCTATAGCGGGTTATGTCGTGAAGAATTGTTATAACGGATTTTGTCGTGAAGAATTGCTCTAACGGATCGTGTTGTGAAGAATTGTTATACGGGTTATATCATGAAGAATTCCTATTACAAAAAGCTGAAGTGTATTTTCCACAAAAAAAAAGTGTACACACTATATTCATTGCACACACTATTCATCCACATAGGTATTAATTCAGCATATATCATTAAAATAGAAACTGTCAAAACATGGACAGAAATCAATTTCGTCTTAGCTCATGGTTAATAGAAAAGTCAATTGAAAAGAAAACGTAACCCATAGAAAGGATAAAGGAATAAATCAATTTCAGGAAAGACAACTATAATGATAACAACTTAGTAAAGTTTAGTCCAATTTCAAACTGATGCTATACAAGAGGATGACAGGTCCGGTTAACCCATCACATAGGGAATTAGAAATAATAATTCATAAATGATCAAGAGAAAAAAGGGTTTTAACCATCCGAAATCTTCATCTTGAAGCTTTTAAGGTAAGGGAGAAATATTTTTACATGTCATACCACTAGTATATCTAGTGGTATGGATATATTTACGCGATTCTTTTCCGGAATTCTCCGACTTTAAGCCTACCTTTTATTTCGCTGAGCATGGCGAATTTCAGCGTTATCAACCATAACAAAACTATATTTTAGGCTCGAAAATCTCTTTCAAAATATGTCCGTCAAATTTTTTTATTACTTACTTTTCATTGTAGGAACAAACGATTAAAACGGGGGGGGGGTGTACTTTATTGTGTTTTAGAGATGAATATCGTATCCATTCTTTTTAAAATTTCTTATTCAAAAAGCTCTATATATAGGCCTATATACACTGTAGTTAAAAAACCGTTTTAAATGTTCTAATATTTAAAATGATTTACATTTATATTTTTGGCTACAGAGACCATAAAAACTAATAAGCACCTTATCTATTTACACTGCGTTGATGAAAATTTTAACAATGATAAAATATATTAGTAATAATAATAATAATGCTTTATGAAGAGAAGGCAGCCCTATTAATACAAGGCAATATTTTCCCCTGGGGCCTTCTGAAATACAAACAATAAGGCCTACACATAGCGATACGTACAACCAAAGATAAACATATAAATATAGATTCCGTGATTATATGCATTACAAAATTGTATTTACCACAAGTATGGATGCCATATTCATGGTATAGTATAGGTACATGTACATGTAATATACGAGGGGGGTAAAGGATGGGGGGGGTAACGAAAATGCAACCATATATTTTCAAATACATACACATGTATACAGAACATGTATTTAAAAATATCGACGGCGAATTATAAATGTTTGCATAATTCTTCTAAAAACAGAGACAGTCTAACTAAAATTAAACCTCTCACTTCGCTCGATAGACGGACATTCGCTGCGTGGGAGCGACGGTCCGTATATCGAGCGAAGTGAGAGGTTTGATTTTAATCTGAGTAAGAGACGGTGATAATTCTATATCTAACGGTACCTCATTAGATACATCTACGCCTGAGTATTGAAGAGCGTTTTTGAAATAAAATTGTTCGATGTTTTGGTAAACAAAGATTATAATTTAATTCGGGACGCATGGAATAGGAATCATGAGTTTGAAAAAAAAATCTTGTAGATTTTCAGAGCTCATACCATTAAATTTTTTTTTTTTTACAATAGAATACACGTAATTACTTCACATTTAACCATCTTTAGTCTAACTCAAACAAGGATTTCGATGGCAATGGTCATGATTGATTTAAATACACGTTAGTTTTAGATAGTTTCTGATTATGATATTTCTATAATGTTATTGAAAAGAATTTTTGTATGTGTGTATCAACAAATTCTTTAAAATTATCAAAGGATTTTAATTAACAAGGTATATTAAACTATTTATTCTGTATAGGAATTAAGAAAACGTCATCAGACACGGATAGAAGACGCAACGTTAAATCTTGCACTCACAAAACATGACAACTTTTCTACTTCATATCACAATTCAAATACACCTTAATTGTAAATAGTGTTTGAATATGATATATGTATGATGTTATTGAAAAGAATTTTGTTTGTGTGTGTTAATACCGTTTTAAAAATTATCCAAAGCAATTTAATTAACAAGGTATATTGAACTATTTTTTCTGAATAAGAATTGAGAAAACGTCATCTGACACAGGTTAAAGACGCAACGTTAAATCTTGCACTCGCAAAACATGCCAACTTTGTTACTTCATGTCACAAAAAATATACGTAATACATGGATATAATTACTATACATAGAAAGTACACACCCTATATAGTATTAGGGCATAAAATTACCAACTTCTGAAAGTAGGCCAAAATTGACCCTTATTGTACCGTCTCCTTACTATTCAACTTTATGACAAAGGCGACGATTTCACCTTCTCCATCGTTAACTTCCCATATTTGTATAGCAATATTCCATTATCACTTCTATATGGTGTTTATATCTCTCACCTGATTGGATACGCAAGAGCTTGTTCTCCTTATGGTCAGTTTTAAAATTAAGGCAGGCTCATGACAAACAAGTTCGTGGTGCAAGAGTTTCAACAGTCTTGTTTAATGTCAACATTTCGCAAATTATATGGTCGTTTTAACGATCTGGTTTGTCAATACAACCTGTCTTTGGGTCAAATGCTGTCTGACGTGTTTCATACCGATTGCTATTCCGTTTTGGCACACTGAATTTGACTACAGAAAACTCCGCTTACCTGGTCAAGATATATGGCTCTTGGCGGGTGTGACCTGTCGACAGATGATGCTTACTCCTCCTGTGCACCTGATCCCACCTTTGATGCGTCCAGGGATCCGTGTTTGTTCAACTTTCTATTTTGTATTGCTTATATGAGTTATGAGATTGATCACTGTTGGTTATCTTCACCTTTCATGCATATGAATCGTATGTACATTATAACGCTTTCCTCGTTCTTAATCATCATATGTAGGATCAGAAAAACCCAATCAAAATTTCCACGTTTTTCAGTGAATGACATCTACTGGTTTATGAAATTTGAAATTGTTAGGTATAATGAAATGAGGTACTAAATTTAAATTCAAAATAACATTTTTTTTCACTTACAGAAAATATAAGAGGAGAGGTTTCTTACACAGAACCCCAAATACCATGTATTTAGTCATATTATCCGTTGTGTTTTCATTCCACACATCCTGTGTGTGCAGTGAATTAAACCTAACACGACTGATGAGCATATACATAAATTCTTGTGGGGAAGATGGCGTCTGTAAAGACTGGCCAGGATTAACAAATTACCGGAGAAATCCCATACAGACTCGATGTCCTCCATGCTCATGTGAAGATACATGCTTTCGTGACAAAACATGTTGTCCTGATAAATTTTTCGAAAGAAAAATAACAAGGTTCCGTTATCCACTTTCTCAAATGCAAATGTTACGAGAAAAATCCGTAAGTTTTCCAAGGTATCCTGTGATTGATTCATGTCCACCGTCTGCAAAGAAGTCCTACAAATCATTATGCATCAGGCCATCAGATGGAATTGAAGAACGGATTTTCGTGACATCTCTTGTCAGTAATTATACTTACTACAATATTTTCTGTGCATTATGCAATGGTGAAAACAAGTCCAACACCGTGGAGTGGGACATATACATTGACGGGTATTTTCATTTCATGTACTTTATAGAGTCCAGGAATGAGATGTTCACTTTCCTAAAACGGTTTGATAACTCTGTCATGTTTACTCCTCCAGAAAGACTTCACAGCATTATCTCTACAGCGCATGCCGAAAAGAAGACCTATTCTGAAATAAGTTGTCCCGATGACGAAGATCTTCAGATAGCGTGTTCCTCGTCCTATGTGAACGAATTCAGACTTTACAAGAACGTATTTTGCCTCTTATGCAAACTGAAGAGATTGAAAAAGTATCATCATTTAATTAATCCATGTCAAACGTCAGTGACAGACACAATTCATAAATTTTGTGAAGTGAACCCTGCTTCGGAACTGACGTATCCCTATAGAAATTTCTATTGTTTCCTATGTAATATTCCAAACTATATATATCATGACAGTGGTCATAGCTATTCAGACGGTAACAACAAGAAATATTCTTTTCTTGACTTTTCAAGTAACGTATATGAAGACTTCCTCGGAATTAGAAATCGGGTAACCTTTCACGACATTGTATTCTACGATGAGATAATTCTTAATAAGATCTGGAAAGCAAGTGCTGAAAAGACTAAAGATTCTAATATCAATAAGCTAATCCAATACACACCAAACCAATTGAAATATCTTCTGACTAAGATGGCGGCTGTCTATCCACATCGTATATGTAACCAGCAAGTTTTACCGACAATCATTCAAAGCAACGGCACTAGAAATTGTAACTGTTCCCTTCCATGTTTGTTCCGAGATCCCTGCTCCTGTTGTATGGATACTGCGTTACTGTACCCAGTGGACTGCATCAGTAACACAAGACGGGCATTCTCCAAGGATGGGAAAGAGAGGGAGCTGAAAATCCAAGTTGTAGGAATATGTTATGAAGAAATACATAGATCAAGAAACAGTAGGGAACAAGAAAATGTCAAGCATTTGTGTGAAGGTGAGTTAGATGAGTTCGACATTCCTGTTTTGTCCAATAACATTACATATAAAAACATCTTTTGTTTCCTTTGTAACACAAACTTTTTTATTGTGAATGGATCTCTGTTAACGGAACCGTACAAGATAGTGGATATTAAAATAAATTGTGAAGAGCAGTTCCTGTTTAATTTCTTGATGGATTTTCATCAAATGTTTGCATATGCTATACTAAACAAATGTGACATCAGATATGAAGCAGATTTCTTGGTTACATGTCATGATAATGCATCTGAGGCACTTGGAACAATATCAAAGTGCAAAGCATCGGACAGTCATTTCGATCCTTTTGAAAAGTGGGCATGTGAAAATACAAGTCGCCAATCGTTGATGCCAGTAGGTAACTATAAAAATGAATTTTGCCGACTGTGCAATCCATCTGAAATCACAAAACTACCTACCTATTTAAAAGAATGTAAAGAATCGGATACCCGGAATGTGAGATATAAGAATGCTTGCCTGTCCTTACCAAATGTGCAGCACCATCCTCTTGTTCACCCTTACAAAAACATATTTTGTTTATATTGTGCAAAGGAATATAATAAGATACCACACAACTCTTCAGAGAAATGCTTTCCAAACTTTATCAGGAAATCACCGCGTACATCAGATTTGATGAGACATTTATTTGCTCCATTGATGACATTTAAACCTTCTACATTCCAGCTGAAGTCAAAGGCAAGTTTTTTATCTGGTAGTAAGTTGTTTATCTGGTGTTAGACGCATCTAGATTTAATGAAATAACACTGATAAATGGAAGAAATACCACACTAATGTAACTTAGCGTAAAGTATTTCCACCCTCCGGTGATGTCATAAGATTTTGCAAAGTCAATGATTTAATAAGATGTATACATGACAGGAACAAATTTTGTTGGAGTCTTTTTCAATATTTATTGTAAAAAAAAATATCATTAACCATATGTCTTGTTAAAAGTATCGTATCGTTTCAAAAGTATTAGTATTCAAATAGTTTAAACACTTGTAATGATTAAAACGCAATAGGGTTCTATAGAGGTATTTAAGACTCTCTGTTTAGTCGGACCCATAGCATTGAATCTTTTTGTCCTTAAGGAGGTACGCTACACCAGAGAAATTTGATGTACATGAAAAATGGAGAATATGTACAACAATATTTTGAATTTGAAAATTTTCAAATTTACTTTATTTTGTCAAAAAATACAGTTTTAATACAAGGTAATCTGAAAAAATAAAAAAAAAAACCTGCTGGACTCGAACCTGCGATCTACAGTTCAGCAGTCGGTATTTTAACCTACTGAGCTACTCGGCTAGGTATTTAAATGGAAAAAGAAAAGTCCAATACTGCTGATATCGATTTTTTCATCCATGTTTTTAAAGGAAGTCAGCCATTATGACGATGTAGAGTACTACCTTAACGGTATCCAACGATATAAAGCACTATAATCCAACAACAGTCAACATCCAAAGTGTCGGATCTAATAGTAGATACGAGCTCAAATAAAAAAAGGATATAAAAAACACTAAAACTGCTCAACGACACGAACAACAGTGAATTGTCAAATTTTCAGGAAAACCTGTCATTTCCTCAGGACGATAGAATATTTACATAGAAAAGAAAACTAAATAGAAAAGGAAACTAAAACTACTACTAAACTACAAAAGCTGATAACAAACAAAACGTCTACATATCAAAATTATTGAATGTAATATGTGGCAGTAGAAAAGTCTGTTCCCATCGAGCGTCAAGACAGATCTAAACTGAGTAGTCTTACACTGGATCAAGTCAAAAACAAAAAACAAGTTAACTAAACAGTATCCTTAAGCGGTATGTTAACTCGTCCTTAATGACGGCTTGTAATGAGTATTTCGTACTTGGAGGTGTAAAGCTGTATAACTAGTGTTGAACTGTGATGGAAAATAAAATATGTTTGATATATATATATATATATTCCCCAGGACGAACGAAAAGGGTTACATGAGATGGCTTAAGATATATAAAAGACACTAGCACTAAAATTACACTAAATCTACAAATGTATATACACTGCAAATTACATGTTTCTTGGTTTTGACTTGGTAATCAATGTTTCGTTGAAAGCGAATGAGGACACTTCCTATTCCTCCATTGGGTTTATCCACAATGCGCGAAGTAGTAATGATATAGACCTAATTAATCTCAGGAGGGACGAGTTAACTCATTATATTAATCAGTGCAAACGTCAACTCGTACCCAGTGAGATTATCTCGTTACTGTGCACTTAAGAACAAATAAAATGAAATATGAAAAATGATGAATCAAAATATTTCATTACAAATTCATAAAAGTCTTACCTGACCAAGATATAGGGCTCACGGCGGGTGTGAACGGTCGGCAAAGGATACTTACTCCTCGTAGGCACCTGATCCCACCTCTGGTATATCCAGGGGTCCGTGTTTGCCCAACTTTCTATTTTGTATTTCTTATACGAATTATGAGATTTATCATTGTTTGTTATCTTCACCTTTCAGTCTTGTTCATCGAAAAAATCTTTTTAGAAACGCTCATTTCCATGATATATTTTTCTATTTGCAGTCCACAGAAGATGGATGTTTTCCTGGTCGGATTATGGAAGATGAAATCTGCACACCAATTATTGCTTATCCACGCATGATTCCTTATGATTTGCATGTGTTATGCAGTCTTAAAATTTCAGCCTCAACAAATGATACAAAACGTATCTTGTCCAAGATTAAATCGTCCGTATTTGAAATTTTGAAAAATTCTACTTTCAATAGTGACGGGGAGATAATAGGGTTTTATATTTTACCTCGTCAACCCGTACGTACGCAAAATAGAAATGGATTTATTTATTCTGAGCTGCAAGTCTCTTTACATTACGTGTTACTGCATACCACACCCTTTAATAGAATAAAGGAAGAAACCAAACTATTGAAAATTCCTCAGATGTTAAAAATGAATCATACCACTGATGCACCAAACAAGATCTCGTTCTTAATAAACGGGATACGTTTCGCCAATTTAAGCAAAACACTAACATCGCCAAATATTATGATACTAGTAAATGAGCATGCTTCATTTCTCAAATATTACAAGCAGATGTTGCTACATTTGTACAATCCGTTGGCATGTAATGTTATAGTTAGCAAATTACTCACTTGTCGTCATCGTTTTATTGACAAGATGAACTATGATGTCGACAAAAAACATTACCGTATCATCATCAAAAGCTCTAATGAAGTATTTTATCTGGGTGAATACGTCATACACTTTGATGAAAAGGTAAGCGTTTGTGCTAAAATGCCCCTGAAGATTTCTTTAGAAACAGATTTGTCCGAGGCATTGGGTATACTGACAACAGTTTTAAATGGCATCAGTATCTTGTTTTTGTTTGTCTTATTCGCAATCTACATTTATATTCCCAATTTGCGCACACTTCCAGGAATGAATATGTTGAATTTAACATTTTGCCTTTTCTGCATGCAGATTACATACACAATAGCCAATGTTTTGCAGAAGGCAACCCTCTACTGCAAGGTAACTGGTATTTTGTTGCATTACTTTTGGTTGTGTTTGTGTTGTTCCATGTTTATATGCAGTTTGCACATGTTTAGAAGTTTCAGGAACTTCAGTAGCATAAGACATGGTCATGGGAACCATTCTAACAAAATTTTCCTTCGATATGCTATAATTTGCTATACCGTTCCATTCATTATAGTGCTCTTGAATGCTGTTTTGTCTTACTTCATAAACGGTAGTGTTGGGTACGGTGTTAGATTGTGTTTCGTTGACCACTATATACAAAAAATCGTCACCTTCATTGTTCCTCTTCTTTTGACATGTATTAACAACATTGTCATGTTCATTTGTACCATCCTTAACATGGATTTTAGCACAACTATTCAGAAATCCGAGGAGAATAGGTCTGAACTACTCATTTACATAAAACTCTTTTGTTTGACCGGAGGGGTCTGGATACTGCAGGTCATTGACAGTATCTTGCATATTTCATTTTTCTCTTTTGTTACGACCATTCTGACATCTTCTCAAGGTGTCTTTATTTTCTTGAGTTTTGCTACGTCACGACAAATTCGTAAACATTTCAAAGATTAGACGTGGAATCGGCAGGAATCTGGGCGTACAATGTGTGAAAATGTCATCGATGATTTGTGAACATTTTTTCAAATTATTATTGATATATGTCCAAATATAACAACATGACGAATTGGACGGAAAACCCTCATAATTTTCATTCGTTTATAAGTGATTAATATAGTTGTTTCTGGGTTGTCTC
Source organism: Ostrea edulis (assembly GCF_947568905.1). Classification (NCBI taxonomy): domain Eukaryota; kingdom Metazoa; phylum Mollusca; class Bivalvia; order Ostreida; family Ostreidae; genus Ostrea; species Ostrea edulis. Next base: position 48,138,386 of record NC_079169.1, on the reverse strand, counting down.
TCCACAAATTTGAAATGTACACATATATATGGAGTATATTTTTCACCACAGATTTTCACAAATGACCCAGAGACAACAAAATATATACTTTTTTGATATTTTTTCAAGGGGAACAGTCCAAATATTCGAAACTTTCGTTTTGAATACTTCTCTAAACTTCAATTGTTGTTCTAATAATAAATGATGTCTTCAGTAAAAGTGTATATGCTTCTGGAATGAGATTATTTGAGGTTGGAATCCTACAGGGGGTACTTTTTAAACATTTTGTGAGGTATATACAGGCAAAACAGATTATTATATAAATTTCTTTCAATGTTTTTATTTTTTTAACGTTCTGACATTCATAAAAGTACACAATGGCGTGGGTGTTGTATATGCAAAAGGCGACTCAGAGGCAAGCTATTATTATCATATTACATGTATATTACACAGACATTTGTTTTCTGAGGCTACATGCATATGGACACCATTATTTTGTTATTATCGATAGTAGAACTACGGAATGGTATCATCGCATGAATATTTTAAATATAACCTATCTGATCGATTTATCCAACAGACCCTTTTAAAAAACATATCAGAAACATTTGTCGAGTCACTAGCCGTTCGAGGTTCTATTTTATGACTTCATACGATATAAGTTTACACTTTTTTCACACGTGAATGGATATTGAAGGAAACTTTTAATATATGTCTTGCTACGATATATCATGATGAAAGGTGAAGATAACGACCAGCGATCAATCTCATAACTACTATAAGCAATACAAAATAGAGAGTTAGGCAAAGATGAACCACTTGACATACTAGAAGTGGATCAGGTGCCTAGGAGGACTAAGCATCCCCTGTTGACCGGTCACACCCGCCATGAGCCATATGCATGTATTTAGATCAGGTAAACAAAGTTATCCATAGTCAAAATCAATGTTCCAAACACGGTCTAACAAATCGTATGAAAGACGTCAGACAGCATTTGACCCAATGGTAAGTTGTATTGGTAAAGTAGATCGTTATAACGACCATAGAATTTGCGAAATGCTGACTTCAAACGACACTGTTGAAAACCCTGCACCATCAACTTGTTTGTCAGTAGCCTGCCTATATTTAAATGTATGCATTTTAAGTTCATCATTTCCAAATAATACTTCGTATTTTTATAATGGTGATACTCAATCATAATCATGTTGGTGCTGATTGCTGTTATTTTCCTTGCAATAATAAAACATGTCTCTGATACACGATATTAAAATTATGGTAATAGAAATGCTACTGTTTACCAAAGACGTTCATGATTGGCAAAGACAGCAGTTTTTGCTTGACATGCTTTTATACGTGGTACATGTACATTTAACACAGAACGACTTGTTATTGTCCTCGAACCAAAGTTTACTAAAATGCCTCCGAATATATGTATAGTCGCTTGGGGTAAACAAAAACTTGAATCCACAACTTGAGAAAATTTGCAATTGGGTATGATTTAGCATGCCCTGTCACTCTTGAAAACAATTCAATTAAATCAATTTCCTGTAAATTCCCATAAAAACCTATACCCTCGAGCCCCCTGAATTTAACACACTTGAATCTGAACTACCTGAAGACACTTGCATATCACTATGACTAATCATGGAGTTGCTGTCGTTGAGATAAAGATTATAAAGATATTTCTTTATAAATTCCCAGGTAAAACATCAATTCCTTATTGTGACCCACCCTATTCAGGGAAACATCATTTGAAAATACTTAGGAATGTTTGTAATTAACATGATTAATCATGGTCCTGTTGTTCTTGAAAAGAATATTTTAAGATATTTCTTCTTACAGATATCGGTATGTAAAACTTTGATCACCTCTTTGACCACACCCTACCACTGTGGGTAAAGCTTTGAACAAACTGGACTATAATCTCTGCTAGGAAGCTTTCATGTAGATTTAAACTTTTCTGGCCCAGTGGTTCTTCAAAACAAGATTTTTAAAAATGTTTCCTATATATCTCCATGTAAAACTTTCACTACTATCCTGTACGGTTAAACCATTGTCTTTGTAATATATTAACACCACTTTGATATCTGCATGTTCATTGCAATGCATTTGAGTTCTCAATGTCTATCATTACACCTATCTATCATTGTATATCATTTAGTCAATATTCACTTTGGGTGCTGCTATGATTTTTGTCATCTTGTATATCAATTAATAAAGCCATGACAGAAACTGCCAATCGTTGTTAATTCATTTTGTCGACATATTATATTTAAAATAGAAAAGAAGAATTAAATGAAATGGAAGAAATCGGGTTTTGTAAGTATAGATTCAAATAGAAAACTCACTTCAGGACAGAATTAGTGAAAATTTGTAAATCTATTTTCATTAAATTACCATCTAAGTGGATTCAGAAAGATAAAAATGATCGACGCTTCACGACGAAACATTAAAAGGTGTTTTCATGAGATGATGATCTACATGCGAATGGATTAAATGAAAAGTTGAACATACACGGGTTAAGGTGCTTTGATAAGATCACGATCTCAGTGGATTAAGAAAGGTGTTGTATAATCAAAGATTACGAACTCAGTGGATTAAGGTGGAATGATATACAGGAAAATGTGCTTTATATCTAGAAAACCACGAACTCGGTGGATTAAGAATGGTGAGCAATGGTTTACGCTTCGAGACGACGCAGGTAATTTAAGTGTTTTTATAAGATCACGATCCAAGTTGATTAAGGAAGGTTAAAACCGTTGATAATTTCGTTTTATATATAGAAAAAATACCAGAATGAAAGGAACATAAAATGTATTTCATTGCCCAAATAGAAATGAAATTATGTTAGAAATGTGTGATTTTAAAAAGATTAAACTTCTTGGATAACACACCCGACGCCAATACATTATACATCGCTATCTAATGTCCAAAGATTTAGATAACGTACGAACCAATGGCGACTGACTTCGTCGATGAATTTACATCCCTTAAGGAATGTATAGTAGATGGGATGAATTTGAAAACAAACGAATCTCCCGGACTGGATTGACTAGCAAATGCTTTTACCAATATTATTGCATTACGTAAAATATCTGTTTTACAACGTCCAACAATTAGCTATTAACTCACTTATCTTAAAAAAAATATCTCAAATAAATTCAAAGAACTATAGACCTATTAGCCTTACAAATGCAGACTATATAATAATTGAATTTAGATCTGCTAGGAGGCTTCAGAAAGTAACTGATAAATGAATATCAATCCCCTTAGCAAGAGTGTTACATTAGAGAAAATGCCAGGATTATTTTAAATATATTCAAATACTGTCCAGAAACCAATGCTGCTCTTCCGAGATTTCGAAAAGACTTCTGATTTCATAGAATGAAACTTAAGTTTACAACGCCGTAAATATATTAACTCGTAAAATCGTGCATGTGTAGGTGGTATGAATATGTCGATGCCCTTTTTAGGCATATAAGTAATTTTTATTGAATCTTGGCACTGTGTACAATACAAAATAAATATAGCATGAGCTCTATAGAGCTCTTAAACCAACTATTACAAACAAAATGAAATGCTAGATATCGTAAAGGTACGCATGCGGACCATACATACATATTTACCCACATATACTATATAAATAAACATTTTCAAAAGTTTAGAACTAAATACAAATCAACAAAAGCATTTACCCATAATATATAAGCGCTAAATTTAAACCACAACAGTAAGAATATTTACATTGGTAGAAGTTCTATAGCTGTTATAACTAAAACAAAATAAGGGAGAAAATAATATTAAAATGAAATATAAATAGCAGAGGACAATCCATACCACCATTACATGTATGATAAAAAAACGAAAACAAAATAAAAGAGCATTTTCTAAAGGCAAACAATAATTAAGTTACAGAGCATGCAAAAAGATTTAGAAGGAAAAAAAAGAAAAATACCTTTCAAAAGAAAACTGGCAGCAATACAGATGAAAGGATGTACAATTTATATAAACAAAGAAACAAGCTAAAAACAATTAATTGAGAATGATACATTCATAGCAGGTTACTGATCAACAAATTGATGGTACAGGAGTTCCAAAAGTCTAGTTTAAAGTCAGCATTTAACAAATTATATGGTCGTTATAACCATCTAGTTTGCCAATACAACATATCATTGGGACAAATGCTGTCTGACGTCTTCCATACCGGTAGATTGTTTGGCCGTTCTTGGCACACTAATTTTGACTACGGATAACTCCGTTTGCCTGATCAAGATATATTTTTAAGCTTACTCCTCCTAGGCACCTGATCCCACCTCCGGTATATCCAGGGGTCCGTGTTTGCCAAACTCTCTAGTTTGTATTGCTTATAGGAGTTATGAGATTGATCATTGTTCGTTATTTTCACCTTTCATTCATTCATCCCTGCACCTACACACGGTGTCCTTGTAGTTCTTGGCCTTGGTAGTTCGAAGACGTTTGGTATCTGAAATTGTATTTAGCTGAACCAAGTCTAGCAGAAACGGAGGCCTTTGCTTGTTTACAATTTTAAAAGACTTCAAGGGTCACTGCTCTCACACGCCTGTTTTTCAGTGAAGGAAGATTTGATTTATCTAAGGCCAATTAAACTTAATTGGTAGATTATCATCCAGGGTCACCAAACTGTATGGGGCGGGTGGGAGGATTTTATTTTTTTAATTTTCATTAGAAAAATATTAATCACAAACGAGTTTCTGTCAACAGACGTGCATTATTTTATGCCAGATGGATATCAATCTATGCTTATTTCACAAACGAATTCCAGGTTAAGCTTTAATTTCAAACACAGAAAGATACCAAATGTCTTCAAGATATGAAGAACATGGATCCCTTCCTTTTATTTAAGCCAATAAGAACGTGAGATATTAAGAAAACCATATCATGCATATTATCTATTTTCTTCTCGTCGGGGTTATTGCTGTACCGGAAATATGACCAAGAAGTGTAAATACCGGAGTCGGACATGAAATTTTCCGGAAATCAAAAGTTCCGCAAAATAACAAGGTCCGGGCGGGCCGATTTTTGAGGGGCGGGCGGGGATGATAATCTATCAATTAAGTTGAATTGGCCTACGAATTGGTTATAAGTACGAATATGGTCTTCACATATAAATCAGAGAGCTTGCTCTTGAATTTAAAAAATATATATATACATAATTTTGTTCACTACAAAAGTGCCATACCAGAGGATAGTAACTAAAGATTGATATAAAAGAATGGTAAATGGTGAGTTTACCCAACCTACAAAGATATTTCCCTATCCTATATATAATTAGTACATTTAATTGACGTGTTGCTTTCTTACAAATATTTGAAATATGGGAATTAAAATTCAGACAAATAAATAGTACAAATGTAACACCAAGCAGCTTAACTACTTCCTCACAGGGTAGAGCTATACCATCTGAGTTAAAGGTTATGCTTTTATCATATGTCTTTCTACCAGAGAGAATGCTTGAAAATGTACTGGGTTAGCCTACATTTTGTCTGCTGAAAACCAGTCCATGAGAATACCATTTCCCATTGAAGTATATTAACAGCATGGTCTAAAACAGAATGGGATAGGGTGTTGTCATCCGCATAGTTGTACATATACGAGTCATTAACATAACAAAATAAAACATTTAATTGTTGAATATCTTAAACATTACTTGTTTGAGTATAAAACCCTGCAGTACCCCTTTGAAAATGTCGAGAAAGGAATTTATATTTCTTCCAATTTTGACACACTGTTTTCTACAAGATATGTAGCTTTGTAGTAGATCTACGGTATGTGGAGATAGATCATACGATTTTAGCTTAAGCAGAATAGGGTTGTGAGGGAGACAGTCAAAGGCCTTGGATAAGCCCATTAGGATGTCAGCAGCATACTTATCTTAGTGAAGTATATCTGTACTGAATCTGGAATTAAAAACCTTAAAAAAATGTGTAACTGATAATTACCACGTCACCTCATTTTTCTTCGTACTTTGTAAGTGATCCTCATCCAGACCGAAAGCCTGAATTTCCTCATCTATTATCATGCACCTATTACGTAGCACCATAAAGACTGAATACAGCACCATGAGTAGTCATACAAGCATCCAAAGGTAGTCCAGATTAAAGTTTCTTTAAATCATGAACTCCTGGGGTAGAATGGGGCCACAATAAAGAATCAAAGTTTTATACAGGAATTAATACAGAGACATCTTTTAAATTCTTCATTTCAAGAATAGCAGGACCATCATTAGTCATATTGATAAGCAAGGATCTTCAGATAGTGCAAATTCAAGTTGATTCGACTCATGGCCCTGGAGGTAGAGTAAAGTCGCAATAGGAGAACAAAACTTTATATGGGAATATACAGAAAATCCGTTAAAACTACACTGGAATTCTTTTCAAGAATAGCAGGGTTCCACAGTTGTGTAGATTCAATTTCTTATGCCCCCGTGACTACATTTAGAGGGCATATTGTTTTTGACTTGTCTGTTCTATGAAAACTTTAACCTTGCTCATAACATTTGAATGGTAATAGCCTAGGGCTCTAATATTTCATATGTGCATTAAAAACCGCTTTTTAATACAGATATTTCGAGACATGCCCGATTTATATACCTTTTGAAAACTCCACCCTCTTAAAATGAAACAATCCCAGAATGCTGCTCGAAAATTAACCTGCCTTTAGTCAGGGAGCCAGGGAACCAGGTTAAGAATAGTGTTGAACCTAAATGTGTAGTGTGCGCCCTCCAGTAGCAGTTTCATTTACAATTGTTTTGTCAACTCGTACCAATATTAAAAATGGATAGATATCTCATCCCAACTGATGTTAACTGGCTAGAACGGAAAATTTCCTTCAGAACTACATGTAGGTGCCAGCTTTTATGTATATTGGCGTCATATTTAAATCTTTAGTGACGATATATTACGCCCACCTCATCGAATATACATGTCACACTTACATCTACGGGTTCGCATAAAATATCTAAGATCAAAATGATATATCCTATTGTGACGACATATTATTCGGTGATATTCAATTAATCATTTATCCCTTTAAGATAAATACAGTTATTGAGAATGACTATTTTGACGTACTTGTATATTCCGCAGTTCAATTCAATTTAGAGAAGGGGTAGATGCCTCTCCAATGCATATAAAAACTACCTCAGACCTGAGATGGCTACATTTTAGATGCAAATACTGTAAATGTATTACATTTGGCTGTGTATTCTATTTAGCGCCTTTGGCGGAACGCAGCTTCCGCTAAATCAAGTACATCGCTAAATGCCATCCGTAAATCTAGATGTTTAAAGTAATTCAGGAATGCGCTAAATCAAATCTACGCTAACTTGTTGAAAAAACGATTTCCGCCAAACATCGTACACGTCAAATATAATACGTTTACAGTAATAATATCGCGATAGTGATCTTTGATACACAAGTTGCCAACCAAATGAATGGGATTGAAATAATTCTATTAGAAACGTTTTTCAATTTTCATGTTGTCATTCTAAATTATGTTGTGTGTTGTTCATAAATGTTGCAGGTTGAATGTGGATTGTGGGATCATCACTTATTAATCTTAAGAGCAGAACAATATGCATTGCATTCACCTGAATTTGGTAAAGACCTTGTTTTACCTGGCATATCAGTGTCATGGAAGGAAATATCGGGATTGAGTTTTGACACTTTTCACAGGTTTGTTTTTGAATGTACAAATGTTCATGATACATGTAATCAACAGGTAGAGTTTGGTTATGCCGATGACTTGCATTGTCTGATCACATATATTATCTAGAGTTTATTGGCGTCAAGCCATATCAACTATTGCTGCAAAGAAATGTAGGTGTAGGATTAATAATCCTAGTTGCGTTTTAAAGAAAGGTGGCGCTTCCATTAAAGATCAGGACATAAATGTCGAGCAAAGTAAACTATTTCTGAATGATGGAGTTCATTTGTCTCCCTTGAGCAATAAAGTTTTTGTGTAAACAATGGAGGCTCTTCTAAGGCATATTAGTCGAGGTAATAGTTTACTTCATCCAAATACGTGATAAATGAACATGAGTGGGAACTGTTGTGGCATTATGATTACACATTTATTTCTTGATCACTATTTGTGAATGATATGCTAATTTGTCAGCTGATGGTCAAAATTCACACGTTGTGTTGACCGTTAGATCTCACGCGTTAAATCCAATTGGCGCAATTTTGACAGAAAACCATTAGCTGAGGGATACTGTTTTCTCACATTATCACCAATGTGAGATCGACTTTACCCATATGAGGCAGCCATGTGAGATTTTTCTGTCTCACACTGCTGCAACTCATTTGATTGTGACGTCACATGTTCTATGATTTATGTTGTTACACGGTGAAGTAAAAATATTTTGCATTGTTATCTTTCAAATTTAATGTATATAGCTTTCCTAGTGGGCAACCTTGGGTTTTTAAGTTTATACTACACCATTTTCGGGTATGCTCTTTCTGCCGATCTAATTAGTTTTTGCATCGAAGTTCAAATGAAGATTTTGATAATTTAGGATTTTCTCAAAGCTCCTAAATTTATACATTAAACTGTAGGTAAAATGTGAGAAAAATAATCCTTCATTATTTACTTGTGTGGGGTAGGGAAATTCCACCGAGGGGATAATATTCGAAGTCTAGGACGAGGCTTTGCCGAGTCCTAGATAGCGAATCTTGGTCCAGAGGTGGAATTTCCCTACCCCCACTCGTACTAATGAAGAAAGGAATTCGGGACAGACGAGGTTGTCCGAAAATTCCGTGGACTGGGTTTATAACTTAAAAAGTATCGAATTAATTTTATAAAAACTGCTATATACATGTCTATTACCATTTAAACCATTGATGACCAATTCCCAAAATTTCAACTCTGTACTTAATTTAGCATTTTTGAGAAAATTTATTATTTTACAAAAAAGGTTGTACTCGGCGGCGCAACCTGTGGCATCAAAATTTTCTCTCGGTGTTTTGTATGTAAGTTTATCCTTCGAACATGAAATCCTTCTTCGTATTTCATTATTTTGCGTCATAAATTGTCATATACGAGAGGGCGTTCTAAATTTCAAAAACGTGTATCTGTTCATTCTGTTATAACATCCGGACAATGAAAGGTGAAGATAACGACCAGTGATCATTCTTATAATTCCTATTAGCAAAACAAAATAGAAAGTTGGGCAAACACGGACCTTTGGATATACCAGATGTGGGATTAGGTGCCTAGGAGGAATAAGCATCACCTGTAGACCGTTCACACCCGCCGCTATATCTTGATCAGGTACACGGAGTTATCCATAGTTAAAATCAGTGTTCTAAGAACGGTCTAACAATATAAAATACGTCAGGCAGCATTTGACCCAATGTTAGGTTGTATTGGCAAACTAGATGGTTATAACGACCATAGAATTTGCAAAATGCTGATTTTAAACGAGACTGTTCGAACCTCTGCAACATCAACTGATTTGTCAGTAGCCTGCTTCGATTTAAAAACTGACCATAAGCAGAACAAGCTCTTGCGTATCGAATCAGTTGAGAGATGTAAACATCATATGCAGGTGATAATGGAATATTTCTACATCAATATGGGAAGTTGACGATGGAGAAGCTATAATCATCCTGCTTGTAAAATATGTTCAAATCAAAAAACCCTCAAACTTTCTACAGGCAGCTTGCAATAATAATAACAATAATGAAAGGTGAAGATAACTAACAGCGATATTACCATATCAATGAATATTATAATAATATTATCTTTTCTATTTCCTTTAACGGTATTCAGTAAAATTAGGTTTAGAAAAATCGCCTTTTTGTATGGTGTCTATTTTCCTTTAAATATTTACATTTTTATTTCTTAAATATCACAATACTGCAGTGTTACAATTTTTTGACACCTACATGAATATTAATTATCTTTATCATGTCGTCGATCAAAGTGTCTCGCAATTATTTTAGAAGTACACACACTTTCATCGGGTTACATCTTCATTAGGAGTCATCTATGATATATCTAAGCACAAAAGTACCCGAAATTGAACATTATTTTTATTGCAAAATGAAATGCAATTCCCTTTAATTATTTGCATAAATTGATTAATGTAATCTGAAATTTTGTTCAGATATATTTCATATCAATAATAGCAAGTACATTTAAATTGGAAAGAATGATACTCAAGGTAATTGCACCCCTCTAGAATTATAGGTTCAATCTTATATTTATATTATAGTTGCTTCATCAAATAATATATCTTACTAACAAATGAAAATCATAAAATAAGTATATTGCGGTGTTCATAATTTTTCTTTATCAATTAGCACACATATACATGATATCAACGTCAGAAAATACGCAATTTCCGAGTTGCCCAAAGGTTCTTTCCCTTTATGGAACTCTTATGCACAGTGAGACGCAAAGCATACACTCGTGCACACGCGGTGGGTACAAACGTTTATCGTTGTCTTCATACATGTATACTGCCTAAAGGATGATTATCAGAAATCATGCAACCACCCAAACTGCTGGGACACACAATTTTTTGTAAGTTTATGAGTATTTGATGATAAAATACCTCAAACAAAAATCGATCATCACCATCTTTCGTTGATTAAAGTATCACTCGTGCAGAAAAGGAAATTAAAAAATCAATTCATATTTAATTTCATGGCCTAATTCGAACAAATTTTATTCTCTATATGGTCAGTTTAACGTATGCCAACAGTTGATATAAACAAAATTTACGCTTTCCTAACTTATTCTTATTTACATAGATAGTCTATAATATATGTATACATCTTCTACCCACCCAAGCGTTCAACAGAATACTGAACATACCTTCATCACAGATTAGCTGATATTTCGGACCTTCCGTATTGCAATTTTCCTTAAACAGCATTATCAAGCTTTTACAAAAACGGGTTAAAACGATCTGACAGTATTCATAAGAATTTCATGAAAGTGTTTCTTTAAAAAATATAAAAAAGGTTTGTGAAAAATTAAGGAAATCTATGGCAAAATGGACTTGATAAAACATTTTAATGAAAACAGTTATTGCTCTTGGATTCAATATTTTGAAACATACAACTGATTATTCATACATGACTTACATTTTTGAAATATTTTATCGTTAACAAGAGTTTTTACAATTACTATATTGAATCATTGACTTTGCAAAATCGTATGACGTCACAGGAAGGTGGAACTACGTTAATTTTTCAATATAAAGAAGGGGCTGTATAATTGGTACGTCCTTAACTCTATGACAGCAATATTACTAGAGACCAGAAAAGGCATTGTTAATCCTGAATTTATGGGAGTTATGAGATTGATCATTGTTCGTTATCTTCGCCTTTCATTGGAATGAAGATCCACCCAAACACTTGGTGTGACCGCATCCCTTATTGGATAAAATACTTTTTAAAAATTCAAACAATGTAGAACACTACATAAGAATGTCCTAGACGTGCAAAGCTTTGAAATCATATTTTGATAACGTAACTATCAATAATTTGATGACTTCATGTGTTTTCCACCGAATCAGTCACAATCACAAGTAACATATTATATGCGATAGTGTTCACTTTCAGCATTTGTGACGTACATATATTAGAGTTAAATGTATCTGTCAATAATTACCATATGTGTCAAATCTGCACTGTAAAATTCAATACAAGAATACGTTAACATTTGGTGGGGGGGGGGGGGGTATGAAAAGAGTGAACATATCAAAATCTTAAATCCAACAAAAAAATACGAAAATTTCGAACAGTGTAAACAGGGACCTCTGAACACCAGTTTTGGGATCTTGTGCCAGGGAGGAGTAAGCATCTCCTGTTTACCGGCAACATCCGCCGTGCACTCTCTGGGTTGAATAGGTAAACTAAGAAATCCATAGTCAAATCAGCAGGAAAGAACGGTCTAGCAATTGGTTTGAAACACTTAGAACAATATTCGACTCTACTTAAGGCTGTATTTACAAATGAAATAATTATATCCTGATCGACAATAGAATTAGCAAACTGCTGATGTTGAAACCCCTATAACATTAACTTATTTGTCAGTAGCCTGTCTCGGTTTAAAAATTCGTCAGACCCAAAACATGCCTTTCCGTATCTAATGAGCTGGAAGACATAAACATCCTAAGCAAGTGAATGCGGAGAAGCTGAAATTATCCTTTTTATTTATCTTGCATGTGTCAAACTTTGAAATTGAAGGGCGATGTCATACGAAAAGCGCATATTAAGATTAAAAAGAAAACATAATTAATCCATTGTTGATTAAGTAATTCTAAAAGAGTGAAAGTAGCAGTTTGAAAAAAAATGTGTGACAATCAATTTAAAGCAAGCATTTCAGAATACCTTCGTTTTATAGACACTTTACGCAAAAACCTGTAATAGTTTCAAATAAGTAATTTTAAAAACACTATATCGGAATAACGAGTTAATTCTCCCGTTATCAAGAGATAACAATTAGCTATAACTAATTATGGCGTAAAGAATTGCTATAATGGAATACGTCGTAAAGAATTGCTATCACAGGATTTATCGTGAACAATTGCTATAGCGGGTTATGTCGTGAAGAATTGTTATAACGGATTTTGTCGTGAAGAATTGCTCTAACGGATCGTGTTGTGAAGAATTGTTATACGGGTTATATCATGAAGAATTCCTATTACAAAAAGCTGAAGTGTATTTTCCAAAAAAAAAAGTGTACACACTATATTCATTGCACACACTATTCATCCACATAGGTATTAATTCAGCATATATCATTAAAATAGAAACTGTCAAAACATGGACAGAAATCAATTTCGTCTTAGCTCATGGTTAATAGAAAAGTCAATTGAAAAGAAAACGTAACCCATAGAAAGGATAAAGGAATAAATCAATTTCAGGAAAAACAACTATAATGATAACAACTTAGTAAAGTTTAGTCCAATTTCAAACTGATGCTATACAAGAGGATGACAGGTCCGGTTAACCCATCACATAGGGAATTAGAAATAATAATTCATAAATGATCAAGAGAAAAAAGGGTTTTAACCATCCGAAATCTTCATCTTGAAGCTTTTAAGGTAAGGGAGAAATATTTTTACATGTCATACCACTAGTATATCTAGTGGTATGGATATATTTACGCGATTCTTTTCCGGAATTCTCCGACTTTAAGCCTACCTTTTATTTCGCTGAGCATGGCGAATTTCAGCGTTATCAACCATAACAAAACTATATTTTAGGCTCGAAAATCTCTTTCAAAATATGTCCGTCAAATTTTTTTATTACTTACTTTTCATTGTAGGAACAAACGATTAAAACGGGGGGGGGTGTACTTTATTGTGTTTTAGAGATGAATATCGTATCCATTCTTTTTAAAATTTCTTATTCAAAAAGCTCTATATATAGGCCTATATACACTGTAGTTAAAAAACCGTTTTAAATGTTCTAATATTTAAAATGATTTACATTTATATTTTTGGCTACAGAGACCATAAAAACTAATAAGCACCTTATCTATTTACACTGCGTTGATGAAAATTTTAACAATGATAAAATATATTAGTAATAATAATAATAATGCTTTATGAAGAGAAGGCAGCCCTATTAATACAAGGCAATATTTTCCCCTGGGGCCTTCTGAAATACAAACAATAAGGCCTACACATAGCGATACGTACAACCAAAGATAAACATATAAATATAGATTCCGTGATTATATGCATTACAAAATTGTATTTACCACAAGTATGGATGCCATATTCATGATATAGTATAGGTACATGTACATGTAATATACGAGGGGGGTAAAGGATGGGGGGGGGGGGGGGTAACGAAAATGCAACCATATATTTTCAAATACATACACATGTATACAGAACATGTATTTAAAAATATCGACGGCGAATTATAAATGTTTGCATAATTCTTCTAAAAACAGAGACAGTCTAATTAAAATTAAACCTCTCACTTCGCTCGATAGACGGACATTCGCTGCGTGGGAGCGACGGTCCGTATATCGAGCGAAGTGAGAGGTTTGATTTTAATCTGAGTAAGAGACGGTGATAATTCTATATCTAACGGTACCTCATTAGATACATCTACGCCTGAGTATTGAAGAGCGTTTTTGAAATAAAATTGTTCGATGTTTTGGTAAACAAAGATTATAATTTAATTCGGGACGCATGGAATAGGAATCATGAGTTTGAAAAAAAAATCTTGTAGATTTTCAGAGCTCATACCATTAAAAGTTTTTTTTTTTTACAATAGAATACACGTAATTACTTCACATTTAACCATCTTTAGTCTAACTCAAACAAGGATTTCGATGGCAATGGTCATGATTGATTTAAATACACGTTAGTTTTAGATAGTTTCTGATTATGACATTTCTATAATGTTATTGAAAAGAATTTTTGTATGTGTGTATCAACAAATTCTTTAAAATTATCAAAGGATTTTAATTAACAAGGTATATTAAACTATTTATTCTGTATAGGAATTAAGAAAACGTCATCAGACACGGATAGAAGACGCAACGTTAAATCTTGCACTCACAAAACATGACAACTTTTCTACTTCATATCACAATTCAAATACACCTTAATTGTAAATAGTGTTTGAATATGATATCTGTATGATGTTATTGAAAAGAATTTTGTTTGTGTGTGTTAATACCGTTTTAAAAATTATCCAAAGCAATTTAATTAACAAGGTATATTGAACTATTTTTTCTGAATAAGAATTGAGAAAACGTCATCTGACACAGGTTAAAGACGCAACGTTAAATCTTGCACTCGCAAAACATGCCAACTTTGTTACTTCATGTCACAAAAAATATACGTAATACATGGATATAATTACTATACATAGAAAGTACACACCCTATATAGTATTAGGGCATAAAATTACCAACTTCTGAAAGTAGGCCAAAATTGACCCTTATTGTACCTTCTCCTTACTATTCAACTTTATGACAAAGGCGACGATTTCAGCTTCTCCATCGTTAACTTCCCATATTTGTATAGCAATATTCCATTATCACTTCTATATGGTGTTTATATCTCTCACCTGATTGGATACGCAAGAGCTTGTTCTCCTTATGGTCAGTTTTAAAATTAAGGCAGGCTCATGACAAACAAGTTCGTGGTGCAAGAGTTTCAACAGTCTTGTTTAATGTCAACATTTCGCAAATTATATGGTCGTTTTAACGATCTGGTTTGTCAATACAACCTGTCTTTGGGTCAAATGCTGTCTGACGTGTTTCATACCGATTGCTATTCCGTTTTGGCACACTGAATTTGACTACAGAAAACTCCGCTTACCTGGTCAAAATATATGGCTCTTGGCGGGTGTGACCTGTCGACAGATGATGCTTACTCCTCCTGTGCACCTGATCCCACCTTTGATGCGTCCAGGGATCCGTGTTTGTTCAACTTTCTATTTTGTATTGCTTATATGAGTTATGAGATTGATCACTGTTGGTTATCTTCACCTTTCATGCATATGAATCGTATGTACATTATAACGCTTTCCTCGTTCTTAATCATCATATGTAGGATCAGAAAAACCCAATCAAAATTTCCACGTTTTTCAGTGAATGACATCTACTGGTTTATGAAATTTGAAATTGTTAGGTATAATGAAATGAGGTACTAAATTTAAATTCAAAATAACATTTTTTTCACTTACAGAAAATATAAGAGGAGAGGTTTCTTACACAGAACCCCAAATACCATGTATTTAGTCATATTATCCGTTGTGTTTTCATTCCACACATCCTGTGTGTGCAGTGAATTAAACCTAACACGACTGATGAGCATATACATAAATTCTTGTGGGGAAGATGGCGTATGTAAAGACTGGCCAGGATTAACAAATTACCAGAGAAATCCCATACAGACTCGATGTCCTCCATGCTCATGTGAAGATACATGCTTTCGTGACAAAACATGTTGTCCTGATAAATTTTTCGAAAGAAAAATAACAAGGTTCCGTTATCCACTTTCTCAAATGCAAATGTTAATAGAAAAATCTGTAAGTTTTCCAAGGTATCCTGTGATTGATTCATGTCCATCGTCTGCAGAGAAGTCCTACAAATCTTTATGCATCAGACCATCAGATGGAATTGAAGAACGGATTTTCGTGACATCTCTTGTCAGTAATTATACTTACTACAATATTTTCTGTGCATTATGCAATGGTGAAAACAAGTCCAACACCGTAGAGTGGGACATATACATTGACGGGTATTTTCATTTCATGTACTTTATAGAGTCCAGGAATGAGATGTTCACTTTCCTAAAACGGTTTGATAACTCTGTCATGTTTACTCCTCCAGAAAGACTTCACAGCATTATCTCTACAGCGCATGCCGAAAAGAAGACCTATTCTGAAATAAGTTGTCCCGATGACGAAGATCTTCAGATAGCGTGTTCCTCGTCCTATGTGAACGAATTCAGACTTTTCAAGAATGTATTTTGCCTCTTATGCAAACTGAAGAGATTGAAAAGGTCTCATCATTTAATTAATTCATGTCAAACGTCAGTGACAGACACAATTCATAAATTTTGTGAAGTGAACCCTACTTCGGAACTGACGTATCCCTATAGAAATTTCTATTGTTTCCTATGTAATATTCCAAACTATATATATCATGACAGTGGTCATAGCTATTCAGACGGTAACAACAAGAAATATTCTTTTCTTGACTTTTCAAGTAACGTATATGAAGACTTCCTCGGAATTAGAAATCGGGTAACCTTTCACGACATTGTATTCTACGATGAGATAATTCTTAATAAGATCTGGAAAGCAAAAACGGAAAAGACTCAAGATTCTAATATCAGTAAGCTAATCCAATACACACCAAACCAATTGAAATATCTTCTGACTAAGATGGCGGCTGTCTATCCACATCGTATATGTAACCAGCAAGTTTTACCGACAATCATTCAAAGCAACGGCACTAGAAATTGTAACTGTTCCCTTCCATGTTTGTTCCGAGATCCCTGCTCCTGTTGTATGGATACTGCGTTACTGTACCCAGTGGACTGCATCAGTAACACAAGACGGGCATTCTCCAAGGATGGGAAAGAGAGGGAGCTGAAAATCCAAGTTGTAGGAATATGTTATGAAGAAATACATAGATCAAGAAACAGTAGGGAACGAGAAAATGTCAAGCATTTGTGTGAAGGTGAGTTAGATGAGTTCGACATTCCTGTTTTGTCCAATAACATTACATATAAAAACATCTTTTGTTTCCTTTGCAACACAAACTTTTTTATTGTGAATGGATCTCTGTTAACGGAACCGTACAAGATAGTGGATATTAAAATAAATTGTGAAGAGCAGTTCCTGTTTAATTTCATGATGGGTTTTCATCAAATGTTTGCATATTCTATACTAAACAAATGTGACGTCAGATATGAAGCAGATTTCTTGGTTACATGTCATGATAATGCATCTGAGGCACTTGGAACAATATCAAAGTGCAAAGCATCGGACAGTCATTTCGATCCTTTTGAAAAGTGGGCATGTGAAAATACAAGTCGCCAATCGTTGATGCCAGTAGGTAACTATAAAAATGAATTTTGCCGACTGTGCAATCCATCTGAAATCACAAAACTACCTACCTATTTAAAAGAATGTAAAGAATCGGATACCCGGAATGTGAGATATAAGAATGCTTGCTTGTCCTTACCAAATGTGCAGCACCATCCTCTTGTTCACCCTTACAAAAACATATTTTGTTTATATTGTGCAAAGGAATATAATAAGATACCACACAACTCTTCAGAGAAATACTTTCCAAACTTTATCAGGAAATCACCGCGTACATCAGATTTGATGAGACATTTATTTGCTCCATTGATGACATTTAAACCTTCTACATTCCAGCTGAAGTCAAAGGCAAGTTTTTTATCTGGTAGTAAGTTGTTTATCTGGTGTTAGACGTATCTAGATTTAATGAAATAACACTGCTAAATGGAAGAAATACCACACTAATGTAACTTACCGTAAAGTATTTCCACCCTCCGGTGATGTCATAAGATTTTGCAAAGTCAGTGATTTAATAAGATGTATACATGACAGGAACAAATTTTGTTGGAGTCTTTTTCAATATTTATTGTAAAAAAAAAAATATCATTAACCATAAATATGTCTTGTTAAAAGTATCGTATCGTTTCAAAAGTATTAGTATTCAAATAGTTTAAACACTTGTAATGATTAAAACGCAATAGAGTTCTATAGAGGTATTTAAGACTCTGTGTTTAGTAGGACCCATAGCATTGAATCTTTTTGTCCTTAAGGCGCTACACCAGAGAAATTTGATGTACATGAAAAATGGAGAATAGTACAACAATATTTTGAATTTGAAAATTTTCAAATTTACTTTATTTTGTCAAAAAATACAGTTTTAGTACAAGGTAATCTGACATTTTTTTAAAAAACCCTGCTGGACTCGAACCTGCGATCTACAGTTCAGTAGTCGGTATTTTAACCTACTGAGCTACTCGGCTAGGTATTTAAATGGAAAAGGAAAAGTCCAATACTGCTGATATCGATTTTTTCATCCATGTTTTTAAAGGAAGTCAGCCATTATGACGATGTAGAGTACTACCTTAACGGTATCCAACGATATAAAGCACTATAATCCAACAACAGTCAACATCCAAAGTGTCGGATCTAATGGTAGATACGAGCTCAAATAAAAAAAGGATATAAAAAACACTAAAAATGCTCAACGACACGAACAACAGTGAATTGTCAAATTTTCAGGAAAACCTGTCATTTCCTCAGGACGATAGAATATTTACATAGAAAAGAAAACTAAATAGAAAAGGAAACTAAAACTACTACTAAACTACAAAAGCTGATAACAAAAAAACGTCTACATATCAAAATTATTGAATGTAATATGTGGCAGTAGAAAAGTCTGTTCTCATCGAGCGTCAAGACAGATCTAAACTGACTAGTCTTACACTGGATCAAGTCAAAAACAAAGAACAAGTTAACTAAACAGTATCCTTAAGCGGTATGTTATCTCGTCCTTAATGACGGCTCGTACCTGGAGGTGTAAAGCTGTATAACTAGTGTTGAACTGTGATGGAAAATAAAATATGTTTGATATATATATATATATATATATATATATATATATATATATATAAATTGACGATCAGATGGAGTTCAATCACATAACATTTATTTCTCTACAGGCTGTTTCGTAAGGGGATGGTTTCCCCTCACTCGTCGGGAGAAAAATGACATCTAACGAAAAACATCCGCGTGGCTGAGAATATGTTACACAGAAACATACTGGATAGTTGCTAAGCATGATTACACACAGGATTGAGTAAATAGAAATTTATGGGAATGACGGCAAGTGCTGACAAGTTCTGAACGCTTATTCAATGAAGATTTTTCGGGATGACATATTATAAAGAATTTCTCTAGAATACAAAGGTTGCACTTTTTTGAAATGTTTGAGTATGATGATGTTTTTCCTAAAATTTCCCACTTGATTTTGTAGTCAATATTTTTGTCTTTCAATGTCCATATGAATTTGCTGAGCTCGGTGGTATTCTTTTTCGTGGAATTACGGAATGAATGAGTGTGGTTGGCGTATCTTAATTTGAACTCGGTGTCTCCTAGTCCCACGTAGCTCTCTTCTTGTCCATTATCGGCTCTGACTCTAGCTAAATACACAATTCCGTGGGCGCGACATTCACCGTTGAGCGGGCATTGGTCTTTGTTTCGGCAATTACACCTGTTACATGTATCTCCGGTCTGGCGCACTTGTTTGATTGAAGCGTTATGCGAGTCAATTACATTTTGCATGGATGGCATACAACTGTATGATATTTTAATAGTGTTTCTGTTGATAATCGGGCGTAGAACATGACCTATCGGGAAACACTCATCTATAATTTTGAGAAACTGTTTACCCAAGTTTGTTTTTACGTTACTATCATATGGGGGGTTAAACCATGTGATGTTACGGGAACGATTTCTTCTGCTGTTCTGTTTAGTTTTTGGCTGATTCGTCGTATGTTAGCTTGTATTTATAGCCGCTTTCATCAAGTGCTTTTTGGTATATGCCGGCGGCTTTGACGAATTCCTCTTTGTCCGATGAAATTGATGACAATCGGTGATTGATGCCTGATGGTATAGCTTTAAGTATGGAAGGCGGGTGGTTACTGCCGGAGTGTACGTAACGCGGAATGTTGCCGGGTTTCAAATACGGGGAATGTTTATTTGTATGTAAGTTCATCGTTACGTCCAAATAGTTGACCACCTTCTTGTTGGCATCTATAGTGATACGGAGACCATGATCCTCAAATATCTTGCACAGACGTTGTTTTATCTTCTCTGTGACTCGTGCGCTGCATTTCGTAACGCCTAGTCCGTCGTCTCTGTATAGTCCTACGTTTAATAGACTACCGAACTCGGCTTTGATCACTGACAGCAGGTAGATGCCGACTAATTCACAACACTCAGCGCCATCGTATGAGCCCATGGTAATATCGAATATATTTTCTTTGGCTTCTTTCTTGACCCACGGTTCGTTTTGACATAGTAATAACGACTTCTTTATGTGCATAATGATGTGACTATCCGCATCGGAAATATGATGGAACTTCGATGCGTAACTGAGAGCATTGCGGAGTAATTGCTCAGATATGCTGGGATAAAAGTCCACGATATCAAAACAAATGAATGAAGATGAACTCTTGTCAGGTATACTGTCGAACCATTCCACTACGGATAAAGTTTTTCGCCATAATTTGTGTCTAGTGTCTGCCGCTACTGTTTGTATAATACGTTGTAGATTTGATTTACTGATTTTTCCGAGTTCGGACTTCGTCGGGTTGATGAGACGGCATTTCGGGTCGTTTTCAAAGTTCTCTTTGTGATCTTTCAGTGTTATAAAGCATTCTCTTTATAAGAAATAAATGTTATGTGATTGAACTCCATCTGATCGTCAATTTATGTAGCTCCGTGAGGCCACGTCGAGCACTCTAGAAGATTATATATATATATATATAAAATTCCTTTCCCCAGGACGAACGAAAAGGGTTACATGAGATGGCTTAAGATATATAAAAGACACTAGCACTAAAACTACACTAAATCTACAAATGTATATACACTGCAAATTACATGTTTCTTGGTTTTGACTTGGTAATCAATGTTTCGTTGAAAGCGAATGGGGACACTTCCTATTCCTCCATTGGGCTTATCCACAATGCGCGAAGTAGTAATGATATAGACCTAATTAATCTCAGGAGGGACGAGTTAACTCATTATATTAATCAGTGCAAACGTCAACTCGTACCCAGTGAGATTATCTCGTTACTGTGCACTAAGAACAAATAAAATGGAATATGAAAAAAGGATAAATCAAAATATTTCATTAAAAATTCATGAAAGTCTTACCTGACCAAGATATAGGGCTCACGGCGGGTGTGAACGGTAATAATATAATAATAATAATAAAGCCTTTATTTATCCAGGATTACATATTTAGCGATAACGCTAGTTTTCAATATGGTCCTGCATATATCATACATACAGACAGATATTAGTAAAATAAACGCAGATTAAAAGAAGTAGAATACATATAAACTTAAGAAATAATTATGAATGTAAGATAAATAGAAACAAAATGAAGCTTAAAAAGTATGGTGATAATCTCTAAGATAATTTCTCTTAAAACACGCAACACTCGTTGAGTTTCTTATATTTTGACTCAAGGCATTCCACACTGTGCTCCCTGAAATGCTGAAAGATCTTCTATAATATTCTGTTTTTGCCCTGGGTATATACAATATATTTGAATAAGAATTTCTAGTTTGCCTCTGACTGACTTCTGATACATATTTAAAAACATTTAAATAATCTGGCATTAAACCATGTAAAACTTTATACACTAAAATGACTTTTCTATAGACAAAGAAATCTGATAGAGGCAACCAGTTAAGTTCTGTAAACATGACATTAGATGGTGTTTCAAAATTTCTGATGTTAAGAATTACCCTTGCAGCTCGTTTTTGCAATATAAAAAGCTTATTCACATTTTCAGCATTTCTTGGATTGCTCCATATAGTACAACAATATGTAAAATGTGGAAAAATCATAGTATTAAAAATCTTCAGCAGCGCATCGTTTGACATAAAATATCTTATTCTTCTTAAAATGCTAATTCTCTTGGAAATCTTGTTCATAAGTGATTCTATATGACTTTTCCAGGACAAAGTTTCATCAATAATAATACCAAGTAATTTTGACTCCTGAACACATTCTATGACATGGTTATTTATCACTAAATTTAATTTTCGATACTTTGATAATTTTTGTGCCGATCCAATAAGCATACATTGAGTTTTAGACAGGTTTAAGCTTAATTTATTTTCCTTAATCCACATTATACTACTCTGAAGATCTTCACACATCTTTGACTCAATATTTTCCACTGACTTATCTGTTACATCTTTGAAGTATCATCTGCATACATATTTACATGAGAATGTTTCAGTGCTTGTGGATAGTCATTAATATACAGGATAAAAAAAACAATGGCAACGGTCGCCAAAGGATACTTACTCCTCGTAGGAACCTGATCCCACCTCTGGTATATCCAGGGGTCCGTGTTTGCCCAACTTTCTATTTTGTATTTCTTATACGAGTTATGAGATTTATCATTGTTTGTTATCTTCACCTTTCAGTCTTGTTCATCGAAAAAATCTTTTTAGAAACGCTCATTTCCATGATATATTTTTCTATTTGCAGTCCACAGAAGATGGATGTTTTCCTGGTCGGATTATGGAAGATGGAATCTGCACACCAATTATTGTTTATCCACGCATGATTCCTTATGATTTGCATGTGTTATGCAGTCTTAAAATTTCAGCCTCAACAAATGATACAAAACGTATCTTGTCCAAGATTAAATCGTCCGTATTTGAAATTTTGAAAAATTCTACTTTCAATAGTGACGGGGAGATAATAGGGTTTTATATTTTACCTCGTCAACCCGTACGTACGCAAAATAGAAATGGATTTATTTATTCTGAGCTGCAAGTCTCTTTACATTACGTGTTACTGCATACCACACCCTTTAATAGAATGGAGGAAGAAAACAAACTATTGAAAATTCCCCAGATGTTAAAAATGAATCATACCACTGATGCACCAAACAAGATCTCGTTCTTAATAAACGGGATACGTTTCGCCAATTTAAGCAAAACACTAACATCGCCAAATATTATGATACTAATAAATGAGCATGCTTCATTTCTCAAATATTACAAGCAGATGTTGCTACATTTGTACAATCCGTTGGCATGTAATGTTATAGTTAGCGAATTACTCACTTGTCGTCATCGTTTTATTGACAAGATGAACTATGTTGTCGACAAAAAACATTACCGTATCATCATCAAAAGCTCTAATGAAGTATTTTATCTGGGTGAATACATCATACACTTTGATCAAAAGGTAAGTGTTTGTGCTAATGTGCCCCTGAAGATTTCTTTAGAAACGGGTTTGTCCGAGGCATTGGGTATACTGACAACAGTTTTAAATGGCATCAGTATATTGTTTTTGTTTGTCTTATTCGCAATCTACATTTATATTCCCAATTTGCGCACACTTCCAGGAATGAATATGTTGAATTTAACATTTTGCCTTTTCTGCATGCAGATTACATACACAATAGCCAATGCTTTGCAGAAGGCAACCTTTTACTGCAAGGTAACTGGTATTTTGTTGCATTACTTTTGGTTGTGTTTGTGTTGTTCCATGTTTATATGTAGTTTGCACATGTTTAGGAGTTTCAGGAACTTCAGTAGCATAAGACATGGTCATGGGAACCATTCTAACAAAATTTTCCTTCGATATGCTATAATTTGCTATACCGTTCCATTTATTATGGTGCTCTTGAATGTTGTTTTGTCTTACTACATAAACGGTAGCGTTGGGTACGGTGTTAGATTGTGTTTCGTTGACCACTATATACAAAATATTGTCACCTTCATTGTTCCTCTTCTTTTGACATGCATTAACAACATTGTCATGTTCATTTGTACCATCCCTAACATAAATTTCAGCAGAGATATTAAGAAATCCGAGGACAATAGGTCCGAACTGCTTATTTTCATAAAACTCTTTTCTTTGACCGGAGGGGTCTGGATACTGCAGGTCATTGACAGTATCTTGCATATTTCATTTTTCTCTTTTGTTACGACCATTCTGACATCTTCTCAAGGATTATTTATTTTCTTGAGTTTTGCTATGTCACAACAAATTCTTAAACATTTGAAAGAAATTAGACGTGGATTTGGCAGGAATGTGGGCGTACAAAGAAAGTGAAAAATTATTTGGGACATCGATTATGAATGAAGTATCGCTGAGTGTAAAATCTTAAACTAATAAATCAATGTCTTTTTTACAACGTACAGTATTAAATCGGAGAGAGATAGAGAGTGTTAACATCCTTCACATGTTAAGTTTAAGTATGAAATTTGTGGGATCAAAATATCCATCAAACACTCTCTACAATATTGTAGCAGGGATCCAAAGGCATACAAGAGAGGAGTGCAATAGACCTGAGATAAATCTATTCAGTGACAATTCCTCAGTTTCCGTGGTACACTAGATGAAGTGATAAATGAAAGAACATCGGAAGGCATGTGGGTAGTGAAGCACAGAAAGGATTTACCAAAAATTGACAAAATTTAACTGTGGTATAAGGGCATAATTTACAAAAGGACAGTAAAGGGGCTCCGCTATGGTGTATTTTTCTATAATTCTAAGGTCTTTGGATTTCGCGGTCTTAGTGAGCATAAACAACCCCAGGCTCAACAATTTACTGTTAGCGAAGATTTCAATGAGTTCATGTCAAAACCTGTTACAGGTGACTTAGAAGATTGAATGTTTACACCTAAAAAACATTTCTTAATTTAGAAGTCCCTAAAATCCGAGATGTACCGTGGACATTTTCACTCAGTATCTTGTATGTGCACCAGAGGACCGTTTTAATGACGACCACTCCCTCTTGGCAAAAACAATAGTGCCAAATTTTTGTCTCAGATTATTGGTGTAAATATCATTGGTAAGTACATGCAGTCAATGTTTGACGATGCTGGGATTGACAAAAAGTGGGAAATCACTTTGGAGGGGTTTATTGTTGTTCCACTTTGTACAGAGCTGGATTTGAGGAACAGGAGGTGACGGAACGTAGTGGACATAGAAGTTGCGCAGTGCGAACTTACAAAAGAGCATCTGATGAACAAGAAAAGGAAATTTCAAATGTCCTGCAACCTCCTGCTCCTAAATACCAGTGTTGTATCGAAAGTGTAAGTAATCCTGGCAAAACCACATCATCAACGTTGACTCCACGTACAAACAAGGGTGAATCTGGCAATGTTTTGAGGATGACGATTCTTTCCTGTATTAACACCATTGTTATCAACAACGATTGTAAAGATATCATCTTGTCAATTTAAATACTGTATAACTGGTTTTTATCGACCTTCAAAATTGGCGATTTTTTTCTAAATTTGGTTATGTAATATTAGCGTGATATTTTTTGGGCAATTCCATGTGTTGAGAAAAATAAATGAAGTGCATGTAAATGTAGGAAAAAAACAGAAATTTATTCAATATTGCATGTAAATTCAGCTGGAAATGCAAATATAGGGTGACATTGGGTAGTTTTCCTGTCGTATATCAGCGGAACTGGCAAAACATCTCCGAAGAGGGATCCTGCAAAGGTGGCTAAAATTGTAATGAAATGAGATTGATTACTGTTCGTTATCTTCACCTTTCATGCTAATAAATGTATTGATCTATAATTTGATTTTGCATTGATTAAACATGAACAGTTGCATAATGCCTGTGATTGTTTTAGTATTGTAGTTATTTTGATAGGGTATCGATATGTTTATTTGTTAGATTAAATTAATTACCCCGTTATTTTGCGTTTGTCGTCGATAGTATCTTGAACCTTTCTTGTCATTTTATATTTCCATAATAAACTTTTTCTGTTGTTTTCTGTTTTAAAATCAATTGCTTTTACAAGTTTTGTTTACCAGGGCCATATATATCAATGACTGTTTAGTACATCAGACCCAACCTTCCTTGTTTAATGAGCTGTGTCCATGATTATTACCTATCATTGACAGTTACAGTTTTGATAATTCTGAACGCAATGGTGTAGTCACGGGTCCAACCTTGAAATTTGGTCTTGAAGTGTACCAAGTTATTTGCTATCAGTAAAAACCTTTGTTCGAGGTGTGAAATATGTACTAAGTATAGATGTGAATAGAAAACTCACCTTGAGAAAAAAATAGACAAAACTTGTAAAGGTGCTTTTATCAAATTACCATGTAAGTGGATGAAGAAAGGTGAAAATGATCTACGTGTCACGACGAAACATTAAAAGGTGCCTTATAAGATCACAATCTAAGTGGATTAAGAATGTGAAAATCATCTACGCCTCACGACAAAATGGGCAAAGGTGTTTTATAAGATCACGATCTCAATGGATTAAGTAAGAAAGGTGAAAATCATCTACGCTTCACGACAAAACGGGTCCAGGTGTTTTTATAAGATCACGATCTCCATGGATTAAGAAAGGTGAACTATGTTCTACCCTTCGTGACGAAACAGGTAATATCAGCGTTTTGATGAGATCACGATCTAAGTGGATTATTGAGGGTTTAAAATGTTCTACCTTTCACGAGAAAACTGGTAAACGTGTTTTAAGGAAGGTTAAAAATGTTAGTAGTTTCACTTTAGATTTAGAAAAAATCAAAATAAAAGTAACATAAAACTTATTCTTATGCTCAAATAGAAGTGAAAATATGGGAGATATGTGTGATTTTTATAAAAGACTACATTCCTTTGATAACACACACACACACACACACATACACACTTGCACAAGTACTCTGACGTTGAAACAAAAATATGCTGGAATTCCTCATTGACAATATATTCGTGATCTTTGATGATCTGGTCTTCCAACAGTCTGTTGGAATCCCCTTGGGCACAAATTGTATTCCTTTGTTAGCTGACCTGTTTTTATATTCATATGAACCAAATTTTATTCAGAAACGTCTACGTGAGAAGAAAAAACCTCTTGCTGTGGCCTATACTTCGACATTTAGATACATCGACGACGTATTATCCATTAACAATAATAACTTTCATTGATATGTCGATTCGAGATATCCCTGTGAATTCGATATAAATGACATCACAGAGTCGTCCACGTCTGCTTCATACTTAGATATTTTATTGAATTTAGATACTAACAGCAAACTAACAACTCAACTTTAAGACAAACGGGATGATTTCAGCTTCTCCGTCGTCAACTTCCCATATTTATCACCTGCATATGGTGTTTATATCTCTCAACTGATTCTGCGTATGGTCAGTTTTAAATCGAGGCAGGATACTGACAAACAAGTTGATGGGACAGGGGTTAAACAGTCTTATTTAGAGTCAGCATTTCGCAAATTCCATGGCCGTTATAACGGTCTAGTTTGCCAATACAACATATCATTGGGTCAAATGCTGTATGATGTGTTTCATACCGATTGTTAGGCCATTCTTGGCACACTGATTTTAACTACGGATAACTCCGTTTACCTGATCAGGATATAGGGCTCACGGCGGGTGTGACCGGTCAACAGGGGATGTTTACTCCTCTTAGGCACCTCATCCCACCTCTGGTGTGTCCAGGGGTCCGTGTTTGTCCAACTATCTATTTTGTATTGCTTATAGGAGTTATGAGATTGATCATTGTTCGTTATCTTCACCTTTCATGCATATGAATCGTATGCACATTATTACGCTTTGCTCATTCTTAGTCATCACATGTAGGATCAGATGTAATCGAAATTTCCACTTTTTCAGTGAATAAAATCTACAAATGAAATGATGTACTAAATTTGAATTATGGGATTGGTCACTGTTCGTTATCTTCACCTTTCATATAAAACTATATATTTTCAAAAACTTCTCCAGAACTCATTTCATGTTCACTTTTGATAGAATAGAAAGCACATATGTTGAAAATATCCTAATTACAGAATTACTCCTTCATAATACAGTGTATGTTGTTGATATATGACAAATATAAAACGAAGTTTAATTTGATTTGAGAGAACTTAATCATTATGGAAGTATATATGTAATTTTCTAATTAAAAATTTAACATCACAAATAAATTGTTATCTATCTGCAATATTTCATCGTGTTTTTTTTTTGTTTTTTTTTTTTTTTTGGAAAAATGACAGCTATTTCTGATATTCTTAAATTCTAAGCAAGTCCCTGTCTTTGATCAGTTGTCACTGCACCTCTTCTATCACCTTTGCTTTTATCTAAGGGATTTTAAAACATAAATAACGCGAAGAAGTTTCATCCATGACTTCTGTTTACGCTTCCTATATAGAAACGCTTGAATTTAATTAAGCGAACTTCTAACCAATTATCGAGTAATGACGTGAATTGGAATGATTTGGAAGAAATATTTCATAAGTTAAAGTTGGACTATGATTTTGAGTCAAAGCTATTGGTAGATACAAATATGGTTCAATCAAAATTAGTACATATTTCACACCTCAAGCAAAAGAATTTTGCCTCTACCAATTCAATTGGTGCACCTCTAGTCCAAGCTTCATTGTTGGTTAACCCTACCATCGTATTTATAAATATTAAACCAATAATTATCAATGTTTGGTAATAATCAACGACATGGCGACATGCTCCTTAAACATGGTATGTCCACTTGTTTAGTAGACATTGAATTAAAAAACATTAGTAAATGTAAATATAAATTCGTACTCTCTCTCTCTCTCTCTCTCTCTCTCTCTCTCTCTCTCTCTCTCATGATCCATCACCAACGATTCATTAACGGATTACAATACCATAAAATGAATACTCACCATCTTGATTTTGGTGTCTCTTTCACTGAGAATCACTCCCAAAAATCTAACTCGTTATTTGAAATAAATAAAAAAAAGAGGCCGAGATAGTTTTATATTGCTCTGTCAGCATTTTCTGTTGGTCACCTAGATCACTCAAAAAGATCATATTCAGAAATAATATCAAGAAAACGCACATCTTTTCTAACATGTCCAAAAGCAAATCCTCAGTAATGTCTTGAAAAATGAATGAGGTTATTTTGAACGTGTGGAAAAATCATAATTATGCTGGAAAACTGCTCACCGTAGGCCATCACCTAGCTGTTGAATAGTGGTAAACTTCCTTTGAGGGTACTAAGTATATGTTGGTAAACTTTTCTCGAGTACCAAGAGATTTCCCGAGCGAAGTAAGGAACCACATCGAGTGGCGAGAGAAACGTTTAACAACATACTTAGTACATGTTTCACACGAGAAAGGAAAACTCTTTGTTGTCTCTATTTCATTTATTATAACCCTTATTTTTATCCTTTAATCAAGATCATCAGCATTTATCTTGATGGTTGCAATTTTGTATTCGCTGGATTTGATAATTAATGCTCTCAAGGTGAGTTTACCTGTATTTAACAGCCAGATGAGGGTGCAGTGAGTAGTTTTCAAGTATTACTAGGTTTTTCGTATTCAAAATCTCTTCATCAATGTTTCAAGAATGTCTGTCATGTCTTTTCAAATGGATTTAAGCTAAAAACTTACTAAAACTATTTTTTGGACATTTTCGGGCATGATAGAAAATACATCCATCTGTTTCCTAGATACCATTAAGTTTCTGAAAATGATCTTGAAAACAGACTATTTGGGTGACCAACAAAAATGGATCAGAAATGCTAATAGAGTGATATAAAACTGTCCCTGTGCCTTTCAAATTTGTTTCAAATGATAGATTGCTGGATGTAAAACTTATACGGTATCAATTTTAATGCACCAGATGCGCATTTCGACAAATAATGTCTCTTCAGTGATGCTCAACCGAAATGTTTGAAATCCGAATATCGCTTTGTGACTGAAGATGGTGAGTACTATTTTCATAAAGTGTTAGTGATGGACATAACAGATAACCCAGAGAGAGAAAGAGAGAGGGTAAATATATCTTAAATAGAGCATGTCTCATCTCTTGTTTATGTTGGTCGCCCAAGCCACCCACATTTTTGTGTTTTTGTTTTATTATTCAATGCCCCATACCAAGTCTGGTAACTGATACATCGTATTCAGAAAGCGAGGTGCCCTTCTTTGATTGTTACTAATGGTAATTATTGGTTTAAAGGCAATTTAGGCAACCCTTAACCACATTGTTGCCTTTATGAATAAAGTATTACTTAATGATATAGTAAATGACAGTCTTTAATAACAAAAATTCTTGCTTAACAATTAAAGTAATATTAAGCTATCTTATATTTCAAATTACCCGCCGCAAAGAGAGCGGTCACTAAAGTTTAATTTATTACGACACACCGTCGGTTCCAGTTTATTTCATCAGCAGCACGAACAGTTAAGTTTGGAGCCGTGTAGATTTGAGCCCGTTCTTTTGCAAGAAGAATTTAAGAAAAGAAGACGTTCAGTCGAGTCGCAGACCAGGCAGATGGTACTCGTTTCTTCATACATGTAAATGTCTCAAACCTCAACTTGTCATTACGGAAATGATGGATCCATAGTTTACATAGTCTTTCCTTTTCAAATGACTTTGTTGGGTCAGGAATTTCGGGGGGAAACTTTTTTCGCATCTCCCCTTCGCATTTAATAAGTGTAATTAACTGCTTAACAGGAAGGCATCCACCTATTCACAATGTATTCGTAAAATCTACCACATGCACATCTTTGATGATCTTAGAATCTCATCAAAACCGGAATAGACGGTGTGACGTCAAAATTATTGATTTTTGTGGTCTTGATTACAAAAGAGTTCCGCATCATGGCAGCCTCTATAAATGGCGGGAATTTCAATTTTAACGTTTTAAAATTAGTACTGAGGCTTATCTAGGCCGTATATCAACAGAATAGTATGACAAATCTTTATCATATAATTAATCCTATCATTTATCATGTAAAAATTTTGGGGGTTGCCTTTCCCTTTAATAATCAGAAATACAATGGCACGGTTACCCAACCACGAAGCTTGGACTTGGGGTGTACCAAATTATTTGGTATACGCAAAAATCGTTTGTTCGAGGTGTGAAACTTGTACTAATTATCAAAAGCAACCAGTAAAAAAATTTCACCAATGAAGACAAATTATGATGATTTTGATTAAAGGAAAATAATACAGAAGGGTTATGTTATACAGAAAGCACATAGAGATTAAGTACTCGTGTGAACTAAGTATGTTGATATTCGAGAAACGTTTACCAACATATACATACATGTACATTACTATTCAAACCTTTGGGACAATGAAATTTTCAATATTCCAAATTGTGTGCTCTATCAAAAGTTTTGGTAGAAACAATTATATAGTACTGGATATGCCGAAATATTTACGTTTAGTTTTGACGCAATTTAGATATGAAATTTTACCATTACGAATAGAGACTGGTAGATATCATTGAGAACCTGTTGAAGAATGGTATAGAAGACGAAATTCATATTTGGTAATGATCTTTGTACTCTGAATATCGATCAAAACGTTTTGAAAACATTTTATTTAATCGAATGTTAGGGCGATTAAATATGGATGTATTGTGTATAATAATTTCAAATTATCCTCGCTAGTTGAAAAGTATTTGAATTCTTCGTTTATGCGTACACAGTCAATTATATTTTAAAATTGAGATTGTAAATTGTATTACTATTTTCTGTCATTTTTAATAAGGTGAAATCAATAAAATAACGCAAATTGTAATGGTTTTGGAAAAAATGTCAATTTTCTCAATAAAAGTAATTCAGTACATCAAAAGATTTTGTCATTTATTCATCCGAGAGTGGAAGAAATTAATGCTTCTCTTATCGTTTACATTTTTCTAAACAAGAGACCACGATTTACCTTACATTTGAAAATTTTAGGGGGGGCGCACCGACAGCGCCCCCTTAAATCCGCCACTGCATAATATGGCTAATATAAACAGAGAATAACAAAACAAGAAAAATACACTAAGCAGTAAGCACTAAAACTAAACAAAATCTACAACGGTATTTACACAAGACGAAAAACGTGTATCCCCCCTACTATACAAGTTGAATTCTTGGGACACATTGTATCAAGTGATGGCATATCAACACGTCCTCACAAAATAAAGGTCCTCACAAAATAAAGGTAGTAAAAAAAGTGGCAGGAACCTATAGGTGTAACATAAGTGAGGTCATTTCTGGCCCTTTGCAGCTACTATAGAACGTTTGTAGAGGATTTTGCTGCTATTACAAAGACTTTCCATGACTTAACTACAAAAGTGAATTCAAAGTGGACAGTTGAGAGTTAGAGATCATTTGATAAACTGACGCAAATTCTCATTTCTGGAACAGTGTTGACACATCCGAACTTTAACAAAGAATTCATACACTGACCCTAGATATAAGGCTTTCGATGCAGTCCTGTCATAGGTCATTGGTGGCAGAGAAGGGGTATGTGCTTACGCGAGTCGATGCTAGCCAAAATCGGAAAGACACTCTTGTGTGACAAGAAAAGAATTGTTATCAGTAGTTTATTTGTCAAGTATCTTGAGCACTGTTTGTATGGTAGAAAATTCCTCGTTAAGACACCACAGCTCACTTCGATGGCTGATACAAAAACCCAGAAGGACAATTTGCACGCTAGATTGACATTTTGTCTATATACATCTTTAAGATTCAACATCGAGCTAGTCGTTTACTTGGAAATGAGGTGCATTGAGTAACACTCCATGCAGACAATGTGCATTTCACACTACTTCTGAAAGCGATAAAACAGTAGAAACCATTTGCCAAGTTAGTCTTGTAGATACCTTGCAGGAAGCGCAGAAGTCCAACATTGACTTAGAAAAAATGTTTACATGGATTAAGCATCAAAGAAACTTATTTCTGGTGAAAGTTATTTTCTGAAGTCATTAGTTTCTCGGTTTGATAGACCTTGCTTACAGGACAAGCTCATTTGCCGAAATGGGACGACTAATCTACAAATCAAACACAGTAAATTGTACCATACTCTGAGCGTCGAAATTTCCTTCAGCAATACAACGATGAAAAAACAGAAGTCATTTTGATATAAAGAAAACATTATCTAAGATAAGCTAAAGATGTTATTGGTCAGGATTACAACGTGGTGTTAAACAATTCATAGCAAATTGTATCTAAAAGTGGCAATGTAACTAAATGTGCACCAATGAAATGGTTCAGCCAGGATACCCAATGGAAATAATAGCAACAGATATCTTGGGAGAACTGCCAGTTGTAACAGATATAGGTTGTTAGTTGCTGATTACTACACAAAGTGAACAGAAAGTTTCGCTATGCCAACATGGAACCCTGCACAGTTGCCAACACCATTGTTGAGGTCAAGTGTCGTCTGAATGTACATTCACTCGGACCAAGGAAGAAAACTTAAAAGAAAGTTGTTTACTGAAATGTGCTCCTAATTGAGCATAAGGAAAACTCATACAACGCCTTGCAATCCGCAGGCATGGTCGAGAGGTTTAACTAGGCACTTGCGACCATATTCAGTAATTTTGTCAATGACAACCACTAAGATTGGGATGCGCAGGTACAATATGTTATGATGGCATATAGATCCACGATGCATGAAACAACTGGTTTTTCTCCCAAGTCATCAATGATAGGAAGATAAGTATGCACTCCGCTGGATGGCATGTATAAGGCACCATCTGCAATTAAACCTACACTACAAAATGAATGGGTCTAGCAATTGCAGGATAGACTCGAACAAACTCATAAATGTGTTCGTCCAAATTAATGCAGAGCATGCAATAGCAAGACATAAATATTATCATGACAAAAGATTGAATTGGGGAAGTTCGATATAAATGATGGGGTTTGTTTATTTTACACAAGCCAAAAACTGGGCAGTCGCCAAACTTTACTAGCTATTGGCGTAGGCTTTATCAAGTTATCAAGGAAATGAAAGAACAAGAATGCGAGTTTAGAGAAACAGTGCAATTTGAAAGGTCACATGAAGAGGTCACACAAAGGAATGATGAAGCAGCCGACTTAGACGACCAACAGTCAGACTCTGAAAACAGAAAAGAAGTAGAGAAAGACATCATATATCTCAAATGTGAAAAGGATTCACAACTAAGTAGAAGTGGGAGCGTGAGCTCATAGGAAGATTGGCAGCATCAAGATCTGGGTGACCTTCTGCTGGAGGATCAAAAAATGGAAGAGGTTGGTCAATCTGATGAAGATTGTTTGGCAGTTCGACTCTTTTGGAACAGGACACCCTAGGAAATTGTCTTTTGGCTAGAGATCATTTATTTCGTCGAAGTTTATATCTTCTACTCAAACAGATGATTTTGCTTCCCCCAAAGAAATCCAAATGTGATGTGTTTGTCCAGACTAAATTCGCAACGGGGGTATCCAAGAAGACAATAAAGAAGTCCAAAGACAGTGGGATTGATATTACAGAGATTAGAACTGAAAAATTCATTTTATACTAATAAGGTTCATTGCTGATATCCTACCTTTAAAGCAAAATTAGTGGCTTTTGTAGGGTTGAATTTTCGTTGTTTTTGCGTTGTCATCCGAGACGAATGTACCCGGAGAAAGTGTTTGATATTTATATCGTAAGTATAGCTTGAGTCTCTTAACTGTTTGGCGTGATTTTTCCTACTTAATCAAACGTTTAGATGACCTCATATAAATGTATTGGAATGACCCAACACCTATTTTGTAAACTAACATAAGACTCTTCTAAGTGTATATAAAGCGGTATATGAGCATTCTAATTCAGTCCTTATGTTCCTTAAAAGGATATAAATCTCTCTGTATCATAGCTTGAATTAGACACACATACACTTAAACTATCCAGTATTTTTTTTCAATAACGCATCGGTGCCAGAGGCCAACTATCTCTTAAAGACAGTGGTCTTAACACGTTTTCCGTGGCATTCTCATAAAGCCTGGACGTGCGAACTTGGTAAACTCCACAATAACACTTTCGGCCATAAATACATTAGCACACACAATTATCCTTCTGTTTTTGGCCAATAAATGAGGATTTTTAGGCGACTATCTAAATCATTTAGATACATTGAAGCACATAGCTGGTGGGTTTCAGCACTGGATCCAGCAGAGGGCTCCACTCCGAACCTCCTTTCCCGCGTCCTCAACACAGTCTTCAAGAAGACCTGTCTCCCCGATTTTACTGAGGGAGATACGAAGGGCGATTGGCCACAGCAAGCTATCTTCAAGAAACCCTTTCCCCGACTATACTGTGGGGATCCGTAAGCAATCGACTCGAGGAAGAGATGGGCCCAACCATCCCCGGATCTTCCCAGGAGAGCCGAGGGTCGACCACCAACGTCGCCTCTCGCCGCAACAAACCTAGTATAGCAGGGTCCATACAGGTCAGTCTGCACTCTAAATCTACACCCTCGTCGTCTAATTGAGTTTTAGTAACTCACTCATCGAGAAAAGACCTACAGAAAAAGATAACTGACTTTAGTAGTACATCTTTTATACTGAAGGCAGACCGAAGAGTACTACAGTAATTCAGCGGCCCGAATACACCTCGTCTGTTTCTCTGAATTGCTTTAACATTCCTAGTGATCGACCAAGACCATAATACTGACTTCGTTAGGTGGTGACAGAGATAGTGGCCCGAATAAAGCCGACCTGTCTCTGTTGCTTGCCTGTTAGTTAGGAAGCTACATTATTGGTCTTCTATTATGTACATGTATATATTAATTGATTAAACCCTAGATAGGGAAACATATTGAATAATAAATATGTCTAATTAGTGATTGGGAATAATTTTTAATGCTGAGAGCCCAAGAGCCATAGAACCCTATATTTGTTTGACAACGGGATATAGTCGTACAAATTACAAGACTATTGAATATACGAGGGATGTTCGATATGTGATGTGTATTGTACGATATCTCAAAAGCATTAGACTCAAATACTGAAATGAACATTACATCCCATCAAAGTATTATCCGCGGTTTGAAATACATAATTTCAATCTCTGAATCCATTCCTGAAATCCGTCACGGTACACTGATTTAGTTAGACCTCTGAGGCATTGACTGATGGCTGAGTCAAGGGCTTGTCGGGACTTGTAACAACGACCAGATAAGAAGTTTTAAAGTTTGGAAAAAGGATAAAGTCGCATAGGGCTATATCTGGAGAGTATGGTGGGTGTAGCAAGACGGTAAACTACTCCGACTTCAAATATTGCTTCACAAGCTCAGATGTATGTGATAGAGCATTATCATGAAGTAGACGAACATGCCTAAATCCTGACACAAGGCGCCGTTTATAATATTTCTTGAGTTTTTTTTAGTATAACATCTCGGTAATACCGACCTGTAACACTTTTGCCCTTTGGCACCGGAATTTGTACGGTTATGCCATCACACTTTTCGTTATCTATACCTTTCATGAGAAGAATATGCAATAATGAACCTTCTTTGTGCTCGTGTTTCTTTTGGCAAATACAGCCCTTCTACCGTGTTTATTTAGCCTTATTTTGTTTCCAATTTTTCTTTCTGGTTCGAAATAGTGAACCCATGTTTCGTCACCAGTAACAATGTTTCCAAATTTTCTTTGATTGGATTTGGGAAACATTTAGAGCAACTACTTAGCGGTTTGTACTCGTATCCGTTTTTGGTCATCTGTCAATATATGCGATATCCATCTGGCAGAAATCTCTCGTACTTTCAAAATACCCTTCAAAATGAAATGCATCCGAGATAGCGATATGCCAACAGCTTTGGCAATATCACGAATCGTGTATCTGTCATCACTTTCAATCATTTCCCTGACTTTTGAGACATCTGCTTTGTCTGTTATTCACAAGTCGGCCAGATTTTGCTGCATCTTTGACGGACTCCTTGCTAGTCAGAAATGTCTTTCTCCACATATGAATTGTCTCATAAGATACCTTATCAGACCCATAAACTTCCCCCAATCAGAAAAAATCAGCATTACGGAATGACCGAGTTTTGTGAGAACTTTTTTATAAGCTCTAATTTCTTCAATATTCTCAACCCGTTTCCCAGCCATTTTACAACAGTGGTCAACCACTGGCTCTATTGAAATGACTACAAGTTTAAAACTATGTGGAGCTGAAGGCTCGTGTTTATACCGTTGGAGAGGTATTGAATAGAGCTATTCAAGAGTGTCATCATCCACGAAATCTTGCAAAGCGTTACATATCGAACAGCCCTCGTATATCTATATTTTCGCATGTAAATCAAGATTTATACAACTTGCAATGTTTTACACGCCATAGTCTTAATTACCTTGTGAAAGAGTTTTAATTTCCAGATCTTTATTTTTCATCAGGTAAATATTACTAATAGAGTCAGAATTGGATTGTCGTGGGTTTTTTTTTTCCCCTTTTATATGAATACTACCGGGGGGTATATAGTGTTCTGCCGACTACTATAACTTGATTCGTTTTCAATATGATTCAATTTCAGTTGTCTTTCTTGACTAGATTTACAGCATGTCAAGTTCAAAAGGTCAGCGCTTTGATGTTAAAAAAAAAAAAAAAAAAAATTAATTAAAACACATCGAAACATCATAGTTTCATTATTAACAAAGCATTGTTATACCTTATATAATCATTTAATAATTGCTGGGCCAGATATTTGTAGCTAGATCCATCCTTCACTGGTTGTTTTGATTTCTAATCTGGAAGGTCTTCAGAATAGGGAGTCAGCGAATGGCCATATCACTTCCTGTCTGTTGATGAATTCCAGATGGGTTGTAATGCTGCCCGTATGACCACTGTAGCAGTCAATGTTCGCCACCAGGTTTGTGTTGGAAGTCCTTGGTAGCCTTCCTCTACTGAGAAGATCCAAACATTATATCCTTTGCTGTGTGCTTCAAAGGAAACTTCGTGGTATTTTTCTTTCGTTGGTTACTACGCCTCCTCGCACCAATCTACTATTATTTATCATTTTCCTACTGTCCAGAATTGAATGTCAGGACACTGTTCGTGCACAGTCACAGCTTTAGGGTTTCATCAGAACGACCCACGACTCAGTCGGAAAACTGTTTGACCTACTTTTAGCCTGAAAATAAGTCAAGGACAGACCATTCCAGCTGAAATACACACTGAACTTGTATTTCTCCGAGAGGGCAATATCTGTATCCGTAATGAAAAATTGTCCGGAAAACTGTTCGACCTACTTTTAGCCCTAATGTAGCAACAGACCCTGGACAAAAGTATTCGCACGATAATGGCCGATGTAATTTCAATAAACACCGGCTGACGTAATCAAAATATACATTTTGAAGCATAGAAATGGAAACAAATACACGTGGATGGAGAAAAAAGATGCCAAATCATTGAAGAATCAAGTTAAACAAAATACAATCAATCAATCCTTTGTAAGTTACTGACATACCAATCCAGCTGACATGCAAACTGGAATTATATTAGCTTATGACTAAATTTCAGGGCAATATTTGTATCCGTAACGGGGGGGGGGGGGATCAGGAAAACTGACCTACTTACATCCCTAGGGATTGATTGATCGCATCTTGGTTAGAGTCTCTCTCGAAAATTGTTCACCCATATAGAGACGTCACCAAGACCGGTAAAGGGCTTCAAATTTAGGCCTATACTCGGTGCTTTCGGCCATTAAGCATTGGGGGTTCTTTAACGTGCCACACCTACTGTGACACAAGACATCAGTTTTTAAGGTCATCTCCGAGGACCCTAGTCCGAAATATCGGACGTTTTCCTGTCTTTTATATGATTCTGATATAGCATCGTTTTATTGATTTAGTGAGGCCTCGACGGGGAGTTTGTACGTTACGGTGAAGTATCATTCTCTACCCAGAGTTCCGTGCGCTCCTCGTGTACAAGTGAAGCTTGCGTAACGCGCCCTATGGTGAGATAATGGGTGAAGTTTGAAGCACGATATTCGAGAAAGCTACTTGTACAACGTCGCTGCCCAATCTAACTAAAATCAGACTTCTTAGATCTGCGCACTCTGCGTAAGAGTATACGAGGCAGATCTAAAAAGTCTGAATTTTAAAATTAGATTGTGGCGCTACCATTCGGAATCTCTCCAGTGCTACATCAAAATCAGTTAGCCAATAAAATTGGTTCATTTGGGCTAATCAAAGTACCGCTTACCCGTTGTTTGTGTGTAGCACCAATCATCGGGGAACCAGTTTAGGTAAATATCAAAATCATAAAAAAGCCAGGAAAACGTCAGATATTTCGAACAACGAGGACCCATGACATTCACACCTGATGCCGAGCGTTTGGCGACGGGACTGTCACTACCTGTTTTAACGACTTTGGTTTGTAAGCGGCCGAGATTTGAACCTCGGCCTTCCGCAAGTGGGGCGAACGCTCTAACCTCTAAACCACCGCAGCGGTGTATATCCCTAAGGAGTTCAAAGTGCAACAATCCAACTGAAATGCAAACTCACTCTTACTTTTCTTGAGGGAGAAATCGTGATCAAATGTCAAAGCCATATTTATCCGTTTGGAAAACATGACCTCGGATGAACATGCAGCCAGACAGACACGGACAGCGACATAACATAATACGTCCCGTTTACACTCAAAGTCAATAAAAGCGTGCAATCGATGTCGCCGGCACTTTATTAGAAAATAAGCTATACCAAATCATATATTTTGTGTGCTATACATTCATGGACCCATAGCCTCCCTAGGCATGGTATACTTTTTATTTCCCCTTTACTTATAAACTTGGTAGGAAGCGTAGATACCCTAATTTTGTAACGTACGTGACTGTCGCCGACTCAATTTTTAAAATTGAACAAGCAAATATAAAAATCTGAGAGCGTGTTTTTAAATTTTCTTTGCGTTAATATCATTTGTATTTCCTAAATTTTCATTCAATAAAAGTTTAACAACTTTTGCGTATGATTTTAAGCAGTGGTGTATATATTACTCCATGTCGCCAGATTATATTATGTGACCATAGGGTCAATTAAACACCCAATGTATGGACAAAGATTTCGTATTATCTTATGTTTTTGATCTATTTTGGCGCTAAAATATTCAAAAACTGTGTGAAAATATTCATCAAGCGATATTTGGATGTGGCATTGAGAAAAAGTCATCATATTCTCAAAATTTTCCATTCTGATTTTAGAAATGTAACATACGATACAATAAACTTTTTATGAAAACGTATTTGCAGAGCAAATGTTACCCCTTTTATGACAATCTCGTAGTGTACAGAGAATGAAAATATAAACATTTCTTTTGCAGAAGTCATTGGTTGGTCTGAAATTTGACAAACGTATAAAGATGTAACATTCGTGATGTAACATTCGTTACCGAGAAATTAATTAAAGGGAATGATAGAACAATTTCCAGCGTATTTTTGCTCTCTCTCTGCATGATGTGGTATACGACATGAACGTCTACTATGAACATTTGAGTTTGAAAGTCAATACGTGTTAAACTTGGAGAATTAGGATTAATTTTCTCTTACGGTAAGTACTGTTACAACAACTGCAATGTTTGATATACAATATTGATTAAGCAGATGGAATGTTTTGGTCTGAATTTGTTCTTCTGATATCAAAGAATGTATATCGTATTCCAAATATCTCGAAATTCTTCTGGTGTAAGAATTACATTGAGTAGAATGCTGGTAACATACATTACTCAAAGTAACGTATGCTACTTAATGAAATGCTTGATTAGACATCAAATATTGAACAACATATTGACAAAATATCATCATTAATGATATGTTTGTTGAATATCAACTATGTTATGAAGAAACAAATGTGTTATTGTTCCCGTATTCACTAGCATATACAGATATCCTCTGCAAGAAATACAGGCCATGTTTTCCTCTGCTACTGTCCTATTTATGATACATGTAACTATGCAACTCTACATTTATCAATTTGCTAGAATTCAGCATCTTTTCATAATATATCTTAGAAATGAAGGGAATAATCTCTGATGATTGTTCTATGCAATCTTATAGAGAAATCATTCAAAAATATTTTATCTGAGTGTAAAGTATGTTACCAGAAATTCCGTTACGTAATATTCTATTTGTTTTTAATTTTTTATTTATTTTTTTTTTCAGAAATGGCGCTTGTGAGAGTAGAAGTACAGAATAACTACCATGAAAAAAAATGTATTAAAACATAAGAACCATGAAAAAATGTTTTAGAAATAATATTATATGCTCCCCTTGTGGCAATACTGAAAAGGTAGAATGTCTGTATAGACAGTGAAAATAAAGGTTTAACTACCGGTCAAAGGCTACCATAATGATACATGTAAGTTTTGTCTCTCAAAATACTTATAAGCAACTGGTCATTTGAGTAATTTTGTATGACCTTTGACCTTGTGACTTGGAATCCAATGGGGTCATCTATTCATAAGGGGCACCAGTGTTTCAAGTTTGATGTTTATCAAGGAAAGATTTCTCAACGGACAATAGCGTATGTCCAGAGTAGTTTAACCGTTGTCCTTTTGACCTCAAAATTAATAGGGGACATCTATGTCTTAAGGTTCACGTTAAATATTCATTCATAACACCGCGTGGTGGATTATACTGACAGTTTCTATGGAAAGGTATTCCAAAATAAGCAACAAAAACATAAGATTCGGTATACATTTAATGAAAATGTTGGGAAATTAAACATTTTCTTTATATTATTATTGTAAATAGATTGTTAGAAATGGGTACATATGATTCTTTCCATTTTTTGAATAGAAATGATGTGTTTATAGTAATGAAAGGAAAAATAAGAAACATACGTTACTTTCATTGTTTATTATAACAAAGAGCAATCCAGGTTTCAAAATATGTGTCTGTTATTTCTATAAGAATCATAAGCATTTATATAGCAAAACATCAATCTATCACTTTTGTTTTAATCGCACATTTATTGCAAATTAACAAATTCAGAAGAAAAGACACATTTGGTAAAAAAAATTTGCTTGTCTACGTTATATTTCTATTAAAATGGATATTTTCATTGAATTAAGTGATGTCGTTATGATTTTGCAACATCAATCGTAAAGAATAACTGATGGTGACATCGTTTTTGGCATAATATTTTCATGGATGTACTGTTGTGTAAGTGTTGA